>NC_056729.1:1774657038-1774859538 GCF_019279795.1 Protopterus annectens
TAGCATGAAATGTGCTAATCTAATTACACTGTTGTCAGCACTTAGGATAATGTTCAGTGTAAACTGTTGCTATTTATGAGATTATGTGGATAACAGCTCATAGGGATTCAGTTCTTCCACCCTCAAAAAATCCACAAGTGAGTACATGTTCTGTAAACATATATATATTTTAATTAGTTACCTGGCTAGTTTCATCATATAATGAATAATTGCCGTTTTATATGGGTGTCAGACGGCATAGGAGTTCACAAACTTGGATTCTAGTGTAGTGTCAGGTAACTCATTACCCTAAGGTGCAGTCATAGTCTTATCAACATTTTAGTAAAGAAGAAGACAGACTGCTAAACAAAATAACAGATTATCTACAAATACATGCATGCAAGTTCTGGAAACTGATGTTGAAAGTTACCATTATGGCATAAGTCAGAAGTATTTTGCTCCTTGGGGTTATCTAGGACAATGTATAATGCAGATCAACCTTTGGACACCTTCATTATTTAAAGCAGATGTACTTAGCTTAGATTTGCTGAGAAGAGTAACAAGTAGCCTCCTTCCCAATGACTGGGAATAGAAGAAGGATACTGCTGAAAAAAATGAAAAAACAAGAAAGAACAAAAGGAACCCAGCTAAGTTAGAATGCAACAACAGCAATCGACACAAACACAGGATCATCAAGACAACTTGACCATGTGGAATCTGACAGAATCCACACTGGATTCACCAGGAATACTAAGAGTGATGTGGGTTTATCTTCTACAAGCTGACGCTATTACAGTGTTAGTAATCTCTGTGCCGTACCAGACAAGCAACTTTGGGACAAATCATCGTACCGAGTTCCTGTCGGCTTGAGTCGGGGAAAGCTCCTATGAGTGTTAAATATCCCATTGTGCACACTGAAAACTTCCTGGTCTCATGGCCAAAAGTAACTGTAAGTATAAATATCAGCATGGCTCTGTCTTGAAAATATGCAATAGGTCTAGAGGGATAATTGGCTAGGCTTAAAATGGCTCGCAAGGGCAGTTACTATAGTACTAACCTATGAACCTATGAATTATCCCATGCAATAATGCATAAGTAAATAAATGACTTTTTTTTTTTTTTATGTTCCGTCCCCTTCACTGAAAGAGCCTGTCTGATGGCTCCATCCCTTTCATCCACTCAGTCCATTCTTCCCACTTCAGTCTCTGGACTAGGCAAGTTATTTATTACTGCCCAGAAATTTGTTTTGGACATCTGTTTCAGACTGGACAGTAGGGAGGAGGTCAATGAACTGGTTCCTTATGGTAACCTACTCCTAGGGTGCCTGCAGAGTCAGCATAACTGTATAGTTGAAGGTGGAAGTGTCCAAGTGTCTGTGCTCCCCATTTACTTATCCTTACATCCTGTTCCCTGTGTCAGCAGGAAAGTCCCATTCTGTTCCAGCATAAGCCAGTTTAACCACTACATATGGGCAATACTTGCAGCCCCCACTATGTGTCACCAATTTTGTGGGCATGACAGGGTCCTTCTCTCCAAAGATCGAGTTAATGTCAGTCAGTCAGCCACTACAGCTCATTCTCCTCACTCTGATATCAATGCCAGTAATTGACCACAGGTCATTTAGGCTGTAGTCACAGCAACATTGCTCTATGCCACAGGGCCACAATCATAAATAAATAACTAATCTGGTCATGTATCAGCTGCTGTTTTGATGGTCCAGAGGGAGTAAAAACATACATTTGCCAACACTGTGCTCTTTCTGTTCCTAATAAGAGCAAAGCCTTACACTTAATGTAATGAATTGATGTTGAAATGACATGTTCTACTTTTGGTATTATCCAAATATCTTCATAAAGGTGCTGACTGATTTAAGGTTTTAGATGTCAGCCTGCTAAGCTTGTTTGAAGTGCAGTTTACAGTGTATCCTGCTTATCTAACAGCCTATCAGCATTCACTGTCTGCCACATAGGTTAATAGGTTCATAGGTGATTACCAGGCTAATGGCACAAGAGCCTTTACAAGCCTAGCCAATAATACCCAGGATATGACAATATTATATCTTAACCCCCCCCCAGATATAGGATGGGGTAGTATCGGGGCAGTGGGTTTTTGGGTGCTGGAGCCCTGAGTCATTTTACAGACTTTCTCTGCCCATAAGGGACATTGGCAGCATCCTGGGAGTGAATATACAGTTCTCTATCCATTTTTCCAAATTATTTTTTTAAAGACAGTGAGGGATGGGCTTTGTTTTATGAAGATGGGAAGTTTATTCCATACACAAGGTGGCCTTGGGGATACAAAACTGTCTATCCAGCAATTTTTGTTAGAGTCATAAATAAGGTTCGGGTCCATAGCACGTGTAACCCTCATACAATTTTTCTTGTGAATATGTAACATTTTCATCAGGGCTGGATCAGAGAATGCCTTGTAGGTCAGGCATAAGTCACCTCTCAATAAATTATATGAGATAGAATAAAGGGAGATGGACTTTAGTCACTATGCATAAAACATATGCCTTACGTTTTGTATTGTTTTAGTGAGAAACCTCTAGGGCCCCTCCAATTGGTGTAAGTACCTGGTTAGGTAAATGCAGAAGGGACCATTGTACTCAATTATGGGCCTGGTGAGGGCCAAATACAATTGCAGCCTGACTTCCTTTGACCTTGATACCATGCCTTTACTTACAATTTGAGCCACACAGAAGAATTTCCTTAATACCGTAGCTACCAGTAGTCAAAGTTTAGATTACTATATGTATTCGTAGGTCCCTCACCATAGGTCTACTTTTAGGGGTCTACTATCAATATTATAATTTGCAGGGATATCTGATTTACCAAAGGTTAGAATCTTAAGGACACGATAAATGAGGACATAGGTAAACTGCAAACACTGGACCCAGCACAGTTTGGCTTTGTTAAGGAAAGGGCATGCCTATTAAAACTGATGGACTTTTTTGAGAGGGTCACCAAAGTATTGGATGAAGGCAAGACTATACACACAGCTTATCTTGACCTGGCCAAGGTTTTGATACAATACCCCACTTAGGCATTAACCCTTTTATCACCCATTCGATAGACAACTGGCTCACTGATGGGACACAGGACGTCAAAATAAGTGGGGCCAGTCACTAGGGGAGTCCTCCAGGGCTCCAAACTGGGCCTGCTCCTTTTTGATATCTATTTCTCTGAAATGGAAGCAGAAGTGGAAGGTTTTTGGAGGATTAAGTCTGCAGATTATTGCAAACTGGGGGTTATCATCGACTCCCCAGCAGACACTAGCATTCTTCAAGAAGATCTATTTCTGACTAATAAATGGTGCCAAAGCCATGGTCTTATATTCAGTGCTAAGAAATGCATAATTTTACCCTTTGAGAACTGCCCTGGCTAATTACCATATTGATAACACACCCACAGAGTTGACCCAGTGGTGAGGGATCTGGATACATCCATAGACAGTAGCCTTATCTTCGACCATTATATGGCCACAGTGGTGAGGAAATCTTTTTATGTTGCATAACTTATAACATATAAGTAAGGGCATGGCATCTAGGTCCAAAGAGGTTATTATCGCACTGTAGTCCACCCTTATCAGACCAATCATAGAATACAATGCTACCTTTGGTATGTATCTGACCAGGCATATGCAGCAACTAGAGCGACCTCATAGGTTCCTTATGAAAAAAGACATAACAGACCTTAATTATGCAGAGTGCATTAAATGCGTTTCCCTCTACTCAGTCTGCTATGTATTGCTGAGGGGTGATCTATGCCTGGCTTACAAGGTATCTGCAAATCCCACAATTATGAATCTCCTGCATATTCATAAGTCAAAGAGTACCAGAAATACAAGATCTAGGGACCTGAATTTTGTCTAGGTTTTAAACAAAGCACGCAAACCCAGAAAACAAAGAAGCCTTTGCGGAGGCATACACAAAAGCCCTGTACGACTATTTAAACATCTGTAGATAAATGCCAAAATAAGCCCAGTTCAAACCAAAAAAACAAGCCATCTTGGTGGTACCCTGGTATTAATAGGTTTTACAATAAAATAAAGAAAATCCTACTGAGAAGTAGGAGGGAATGTGCACAGGAGAACAAAAAGTCCCTTATTATTATTCTAAACAAGTGAATCAGGGAACTAGTCAGGACTCTGAAAGCAGACCTTGAGGCACAAATAGCCTCTGAAGCTAAGGATAACAATAAGGCATTTTTCAGTTATGTCCTCAGTCTTTAGGACAACACCCAGCAATGTGTGGAATTAGTTGTGGATGGCATCACCTGTTCTCAGCCAAATGACACAGCAAATTCAGCTCAGATTTCACCTCCCCATCAACCCCAGTTCCCTCCCAAAAAATACCCTCCACCATGCCGCTGCCAATTATCACTAAAGGAAAGGTTGCCACTGCACTCTCTAAAGCTAAAATTGGAGTTTGGGGATTGGCATAATGGTTAAGATGTTTACCTTACAAACTTAAGGTGCAGGGTTTGATTCTCAGGCAGGGTAACTGGCTAGGCTTAAAATAGCCCACAAGTGCAGTTAGCCTATTACTAACCTATGAATCTATAAAATCATGGCTTCAATGCGGCTCGATGATATACCATTATCACTTGAATCTGGACCTGTCATGCCTATTGGGATCTCTGTTTAACCACAGTCTCCAGAATAGCTTTGTTCCAATACAGTGGAGGACAAAAACAGTCATCCTTCTGCACAAAAGGGGAACATCAACTGATCCAGGTAATTACACGCCTATAAGTCTGACTAGTCTTATATGTAAGGCCAATGGAAAGGATAATTATATGGACAATAAATAATGACATAAGATACCTCCAAATGCTGGCCCCAACCCAACTGAGCTTTGTCAAGGGCAGGTCATGCCTATTAAATCTGGTGAACTTTTTGAAAATGGATCAGAGTAAAACAGTGGATACTGCCAAGTGTGACCTGGCCAAGACATTTGACACAATTGCACACTCATGCATTATAAATAAACTTCAAAAATTGGGCTTAAATGCCTATGTCATCATTTGGCTAGCAAACTGGCTCATGGACAGCACATGTGGTTAAAGTGGGTAAATCCAGATCCAGCAAAAGGCCAATTAATAGTGGTATGTCACAGGGTTAAGTGCTGGAAACACTCCTATTTATAATATACTTCTCTGAAGTCAAGGCTAATGTGGAAGGCCTCTTGAAGATAAGATTTGATGATTGCAAACTTAGGTTAGTAAACAAATTTCACTATATTTTCTAGTACACACAGTCTCAGTAACATCTCATGTACTATACACACAACAGCACCTGTCTCTAACACAGTGCACTAGTACACACAGCCTCAGTAACATATTCACATCTCATGTACTATAAACACAAAGGCACCTGCCTTTAAGACAATGTACCACTACCCACAGTATCAGTAATATCTCACGTACTATACACACAACAGCACCTGTCTCTAACACAATGCACCACTAAACACAGCCTCGGTCGCATATTCACACTTCATGTACTATAAACACAACAGCACCTGTCTCTAACACAACACACCAGTACACACAGCCTCAGTACAGAACATCTCATGTTCTATACACACAACAGCACCTGTCACTAACAACACAACAGTACACACAGCCGCAGTAACATATTCACAACTCATATACTGTAAACACAACAGCACTTGCCTCTAAGACAATGTACCACTACACACAGTCTCAGTAACATCTCACATACTAAACACAAAACAGCACCTGTCTCTAACACAACGCACCAGTACACACAGCCCCAGTAACATATTCACACATCATGTACTATATGCACATCACCTACCTCTAAGACAACGCACCCCTACACATAGCCTCAGTAACATCTCACATACTATAGACACAACAGCACCTATCTCCAACACAACGCACCACTACACACCAGTCTCAGTAACATTTCACGTGCTATACACACAACGGCACCTGTATCTAACACAATGCACCAGTAGACACATTCTCACTAACATCTCACGTACTATACACACAACAGCACCTGCCTCTAAGACAATGTAAAACTACACACAGCCATAGCAACATATTCACACCTCATGTACTATAAACACATTGGCACCTGTCTCTAACACAATGAGTCACTACACACAGCCTCAGTAACATATTCACAACTCATGTACTATAAACACAACAACACCTGCCTCTAAGACAAAGCACCAGTAGACACAGCCTCAGTAACATATTTACACCTCATGTACTATAAACGCAATGGCACCTGTCTCTAACACAATGCACCACTACACACAGCCTCAGTAACATATTCACAACTCATGCACTATAAATACAACGGCATCTGTCTCTAACACAATGCACCAATACACACAGCCTCAGTAACATATTCACACCTGATGTACTATATGCACATCACCTACCTCTAAGACAATGCACCCCTACTCACAGTAACATAGTTACACATCATGCACTATATAAAAACAATAGCACCTGTCTCTAACACAATGCACCACTACACACAGCCTCAGTTACATACTCACAACTCATGTACTATAAACACAATGGCACCTGTCTCTAACACAATGCACCACTACACACAGCCTCAGTAACATATTCAAAACTCATGTACTATACACACAACGGCACCTGTCTCTAACACAATGCACCACTACACACAGTCACAGTAACATATTCACAACTCATGTACTATGCACACAACAGCACCTGCCTCTAAGACAACATAGGGCTACACACAGCCTCAGTACCATATTCACACCTGATGTACTATATGCACATCACCTACCTCTAAGACAATGTACCCCTATATACAGAGCCACAGTAACATATTCACACCTCGTGTCCTATAAACACAACAACACCTGTCTCTAACACAATGCAACAGCACACACAGTCACAGTAACATCTCATGTACTATACACACATCGGCACCTGTCTCTAACACAGTGCACCACTACACACAGCCTCAGTAACATATTCACACCTGATGTACTATATGCACATCACCTACCTCTAAGACAATGCACCCCTACACACAGCCACAGTAACATAGTCACACCTCATGTACTATATAAACACAACAGAACCTGTCTCTAACACAATGCACTACTACACACAGCCTCAGTAACATATTCACAACTCGTGTACTATAAACACAACGGCACCTGTCTCTAACACAATGCACCACTACACACAGCCTCAGTAACATATTCACAACTCATGTACTATACATACAACAGTACCTGCATATAACACAATGCACCACTACACACAGCCTCAGTAACATATTCACAACGCATGTACTATACACACAACAGCACCTGCCTCTAAGACAACATACGGCTACACACAGCCTCAGTAACATATTCACATCTGATGTACTATATGCACATCACCTACCTCTAAGACAACGCACCCCTACACACAGCCACAGTAACATATTCACAACTCATGTAATATAAACACAACAGCACCTGTCTCTTACACAATGCACCAGTACACATAGCCTCAATATAGAACATCTCATGTTCTATACACACAACAGCACCTGTGTCTAACACAACGCACCAGTACACACAGTCTCAGTAATATACTCACAACTCATGTACTATAAACACAACAGCATCTGTCTCTAACATAATGCACCAGTACACACAGTCTCAGTAGCATCTTAGGTACTATACACACAACAGCACAGTACACAAAGTCTCAGTAACATCTCATGTACTATACACACAGCAGCAGCTTTCTCTAAAACACAATGCACCAGTAGACACAGTCTCAGTAACATCTCATGTACTATACACACAACAGCACCTGTCTCTAAGACAATGTAATGCTACATACAGTCACAGTAACATATTCACACCTCATGTACTATAAACACAACAGCACCTGTCTCTAACACAATGCACCAGTACACACAGTCTCAGTAATATCGCATGTACTATACACACAACAGCACAGTATACACAGTCTCAGTAACAGCTCATGTACTATACACACAGCAGCACCTGTCTCTAACACAATGCTCCAGTACACAAAGCATCAGTGACATATTCACCACTCATGTACTATAAACACAACAGCACCTGCCTCTAAGTTAATGTACCACTACACACAGTCTCAGTAATATCTCAAGTACTATACACTCAACAGCACTTATCTCTAATACAACGCACCACTACACACAGCCTCAGTAACATATTCACAAATCATGTACTATAAACACAACAGCACCTGTCTCTAACACAACACACCAGTACACACAGCCTCAGTATAGAACATCTCATGTTCTATACAAACAACAGCACCTGTCTCTAACACAATGCACCAGTACACATAGTCTCAGTAACATCTCATGTACTATGCACACAACAGCACCTTTCTCTAGCACAATGCACCAGTACAGACAGCCACAGTAACATATTCACAACTCATGTACTAGAAACACAACAGCACCTGCCTCTAAGACAATGTACCACTACACATAGTTTCAGTAACATCTCACGCACTATACACACAACAGCACCTGTCGCTAACACAACGCACGAGTACACACAGCCTCAGTAACATATTCACACCTCATGTACTATATGCACATAGGGTCATAGGTTCATAGGTTGGTACTAGGCTCTCTGCCCTAGGGCCTATACAAGCCCAGCCATAACAATTCCCTGGATATTTCTTCCCACAATATTTACTTCTCTGAACCCCAGTCTAGCAGGGTGACTGACATGATCCCCGGGATGAATTTTTTATCTCCCATCCAACCATCAAGGGTCCTTTTGAAGAGGCAAAGGAGGCGCTCTGCTTGACATGTATGGGCAGTCTATTCCAGAGTATGGGGAGTCTCTGGGTCAGGAAGCTATCCCTCCAGCATGTTTTGTTCATTGTGATGACAATGTTTAGATCCCTGGAGCGTGTGGCTCTGAGGGATTGGGATTTCTTTAAGTGGAGCATGTCCAACAGCTCAGGGTTTGACATGGCCTTGTATGTTAAGCAGAGACAGCCTCTGAGTAGATGATATGTCACAGAGTATAGCTGAAGTTTTTTAAGACGGTCAGCATGTGACATCTGCATTAGGCCTGTGATTCTTTTAGTGAGGTATTTCTGTGGTCTTTCCAGCTGTTGCAGATGTCATGTGAGGTACATACCAAATGGGGCATTATACTCTATAATGGGTCTAATGAGGGATGAGTACAGTGGGACAATGACCTCCTTTTTTCTGGATGAAAAGCCCTTAGTGAGGAGGTGAGCCACATAGCAGAATTTCCTGACTGTTGTGGCAATGTTGTTATCGAAAGTGAGACCATTGTCCACCTGTGTCCCTAAGTCTCTCATCACACTTTTGATGTTTAGTGTACTGCCAACTATGTGGTAATTCATGTGTACATGTTTTTATTTCCAAAGGGGATAACTATACATTTCTTGGCATTAAGCTTGAGCCCATGACATCTGTTTCTGTAAGGCCCTTTTGTAGAATATCCACATCATTTGGGGATTCAATAATGGCTCCCAGTTTGCAGTCATCTGCAAACTTTGTTAGCCGGATTCCCTTAGTGTTGGCTTGTACTTCATAGAAGTAGATGCCAAACAAGAGTGGTCCCAGAACTGAACCCTAAGGTACTCCACTTGTCAGTTGTCTGGAGCTGGATTTGGAGTTGGCTACTTTTACAGTCTGGGTTCTGTCAGTAAGCCAGTTAGTAACCCATTGAGTGATGTAGGGATTTATGCCCAGCTTAGTAAGTTTATCTATGATTCAAGAGTGGGGGATGGTGTCGAAGGCCTTGGTGAGGTTCAGATAGGCTGTGTGGACTGCCTTACCCTCATCCACAGCTCTGGAGACTGATTCAAAGAAGTCAGTCAGGTTCAGGAGACAAGATCGGCCCTTCACAAACCCAAACTGGGTGGGGTCTAGTGTTTGAAGGTTGCCAATGTCTTTGTTTATAAGTTCCATGATAATGCGTTCCATGCCCTTGCAGATCAGGCTCATCAGACTGATGGGATGGTAGTTCCCGGGATCCAAGGTGGATCCCCCCTTGTAGACTGGGATAACTGTAGCTGTGTGGCACTCAGTGGGGATGAAGCCTGAGGTGAGGCTATGATTAAACATGACACTTAGGTGAGGTGCCAGTTAATTTTGTAGCTCATGTAGTACACAGCCTGGGATGTCATCTGGTCCCATGGATGCTGTATTCATAGCATTGGAGAGTGTGGTTTCTACCTGTGTGGCCATGATTACCAGAATTTGGCAATATTTTGGTATTGAGATGGGCCCTTTAGGGGGTGTGAGGGGAGTGAAGTTGGCACTAAATCGATCTGCCAGGATATTGGCAATATCCTTGGGATCAGTATATTTACTGCCATTCTGTTGAAGCTAAGAGCAGATCTGAGCATTGCCATTTAGATTCTTGACATAACTATAGAATGCCTTGTGGTTGTCTTTGGAATCTTTGGCAATTTTATTTTTGTAACTAGCTTTTGAGGATTTTATGAGGGATCTCAGCTTCTTACTGAGGCTGGTGAGGCAGTTTTTTGCATCCTGGGATTTTCCACTTTTCTGCAACAGTTTCTTCCTTCTGTTGTATAGTTTGTTTATAGCAGGAGACCACCAGATTGGCTTTCTTTTTTTGGAGGAGAGCATTGTGGTTCTATTTGGGATGGCACGATTCATGCACAAGTGCATGTGCTAGTACAGTGCCTTAGTGCAGGATTCTGCAGTCGAACTTTCAGATCCCGTCTGCATGGGTGTCATGAAGTTTGTCACTTTTGACTTCAGTAGCATGAGGCTGGCTTTGGAGAAGTTTTTTAAGGAGGTTTCCTTACTCAGGGGTGGGGGTGGGATGTGGATGTCAAGGGTGATTTGCTTATGGTCAGACCTGACCAATGAGTGGGTGACCACTGGTGTGGAGCATCTATCTCCCATGTTGGTAATGACTAGGTCTAGGATATTGGAGCCCCTGGTGGGACAATGGATTAGTTGATCCAGGGCATTGAAATTTATTAATTCCAAGAACCGTTGGGAAAAGGAGTTGGTACCCAAGTAGTTTTCCCAGTTAATGGTAGAGTAGTTGAAATCACCCAGTATTAGGATGTTTGGTTGTATCTTAATATTTTCCAGTATGTTTAGAAAGGTGTAGTGAGAATCTTGGGGCATGGTGGGGGATCTGTAGCAAGCTACAGTTTGGAATGCAGTCTTACCTAGTGTTAGTTGCACCTGGAAAATTTCAGATGCATTGTGTTGGGCAACTAGCCTGGAGGTGTGAATATCCTTGGTGAATATAGGTGCTCCTCCACATTTAGTGTTTCGGTCTCAGTTTTGTGGCCGAAAAGTGTGGTAAGAGTTGTAGCCTGGTATTGCAGGGGTGCTCTCTGGAGTCTTGAACCAAGTCTCAGTAACTGCACAGATATCGATGTTCTCCATTTTTAGGAGTGCCTCGAGAGAGTGCATTTTAAGGTTTAGACTTCTATCATCACCTACCTCTAAATCAAAGCACCCCTACACACAGCCTCAGTAACATCTCACGTACTATAGACACAACAGCACCTGTTTCCAACACAACGCACCAGTACACACCAGTCTCAGTAACATCTCACGTACTATACACACAACAGCACCTACCTCTAAGACAATGTACCACTACACACAGCCACAGTAACATATTCACACCTCATGTACTATAAACACAATGGCACCTGTCTCTAACACAATGCACCACTACACACAGCCTCAGTAACATCTCACATACTATAGACATAACAGCACCTGTCTCCAACAGGATGCACCAGTACACACAGTCTCAGTACCATCTCACGTACTATACACACAACAGCACCTGTCTCCAACACAACGCACCAGTACACACAGTCTCAGTAACATCTCACGTACTATACACAAAACAGCACCTGTCTCTACCACAAAGCACCACTACATACAGCCTCAGTAACATATTCACAACTCATGTACTATAAACACAATGGCACCTGTTTCTAACACAATGCACCACTACACACAGCTTCAGTAACATATTCACAACTCATGTACTACACACACAACAGCACATGCCTCTAAGACAACATATAGCTACACATAGCCTCAGTACTTTATTCACAACTCATGTACTATACACACACCACCTGCTGTGGTCACCACAGTCATTCTCTCAGTACGCTTGTGCCCTCAAGACTGCTTGAGCTTACTGTCTCACAGGATAACAACCTAGTCACAAGTGACTCTGTGGTTAGACACACTGCTTACCATAATGAGTGAGGTAAACTGCCTCCCAGATACTAGAATTTTTGATGTTACCAGGGGACACAGAACCATTTACCTCAAGTACGCAACTGGCTTGTCTGCTGCACATGTGGGTGTAAATGACTTCAAATGTTCCACTTTGGCAGATATGAACAGACATGATGGGGCTTCTCAAGATATGCATCTGAGGCAGGTAAATAACTAGCCTTGAACAACACCTTATCATCACTTCAAATAGCTTAGTAAATAGTTCCATTCCAGGAAGTCCTGATATTTATTAGCTTGGAGGGAGATGGTCCCTGCCTCTTCACTTGAGATCCCGAGCTCTGCATGTTGGGTGAAGGCATTCTCTACCTCTCTTAGTATTTTTATTTTTTTATTTTTTTAGGCAGAGTCAGTATGTTATAAGTGTTAACCTACAAAATCCCAATTAGACCCATCCATCTTAATGGTGCACTGATCAACATTAAAGGTTTAATCAAAAAGACACCTGTCCATGATGCCTCCCTGACACCTGAAAATGTAAATACTTGCATAACTATGGAAATTTGATTCCAATCTTGCAACAACATGCCTTTGTTAAATGAGATTAATGCCTGCCTTTCCCTGTGTTTAAGAATAATCTAAACCAGGCATCAGACTCTTAATTTTCATTGGTAACTACTAGGATATCAGTCTGTGGACTATTACAAACCTAGTCAATAGTCAGAAATCAGGTACAGGAGAGATTCAGAGAGAGGGCGGTGCAGTGGTGCAGTGGTTAATGCTGTCGCCTCACAGCAAGAGGTTCTCTGGTTCTATTCTCGGCCGGGGTGCCTCCTGTGTGGAGTTTGCATGTTCTCCCTGCGTTTGCGTGGGTTTCCTCCAGGTACTCCGGTTTCCTCCCACATTCTAAAGACATGCTTCTGGAGCATTTCTCCCCGGGCCACTACTGAAAACAGGATCTGTGGAACCTAGTCTGACTTTCCTGGTCAACAAATGTTAAATAAATAAATAAATAAATAAATAAAAAATAAATTCATGACATATTGCATTATATATGCAGGATATATGCAGGACATGTATTGGGCATGTGCAGGACAGGTGCAGGAGAGATTCAGGACATATTGCTTTATATATGCAGGAGATATGGAGGACATGTATAGGGCATGTGCAGGATATGCAGGATATATGGAGGACAAGTATAGAACATGTGCAGGACAAGTGCAGGAGACATTCAGGACATATTGCATTAAAAATGCAGGAGATATGCAGGACATGTATATGGCATTTGCAGGACAAATGTAGGAGAGATTCAGGACATATTGCATTATATATGCAGGAGATATGCAGAACATGTATAGCGTGTGTGCAGGACAAGTGCAGGATATGCAGGGGATCTGCAGGACATGTATATGACATGTGCAGGACAAGTGCAGGAGAGATTCAGGACATATTGCATTATATATGCAGGAGATATGCAGGACATGCATAGGGCATGTACAGGACAGGTGCAGGAGAATTTCAAGACATATTGCATTATATATGCAGGAGATATGCAGGACATGTACAGGGCATGTGCAGGACAAGTGCAGGAGATATGCAGGACATGTATAGGGCATGTGCAGGACAAGTGCAGGAGAGATTCCGGACATTTTGCATTATATATGCAGGAGATATGCAGGACATGTATAGGACATGTGCAGGACAAGTGCAGGAGAGATTCAGGACATTTTGCATTATATATGCAGGAGATGTATAGGACATGTGCAGGACAAGTGCAGGAGATATTCAAGACATATTGCATTATATATGCAGGAGATATGCAGGACATGTACAGGACATGTGCAGGAGATATGCAGGACATGTATAGGATGTGCAGGACAAGTGTAGGAGAGATTCAGGACACATTGCATTATATATGCAGATATGTAGGACATGTATAGGGCATGTGCAGGACAAGTGCAGGAGAGATTCAGGACATATTGCATTATATATGCAGGAGATATGCAGGGACAAGTGCAGGAGAGATTCAGGACATATTGCATTATATATGCAGGAGATATGCAGGGCATGTGTAGGACAAGTGCAGGAGAGATTCAGGACATATTGCATTATATATGCAGGACATGTATTGGATGTGCAGGACAGGTGCAGGAGAGATTCAGGACATATTGCATTATATATGCAAGAGATATGCAGGACATGAATAGGACGTGCAGGACAAGTGCAGGGGAAATTCAGGACATATTGCATTATATATGCAGGAGATATGCAGGGCATGTGCAGGACAGCTGCAGAAGAGATTCAGGACATATTGCATTATATATGCAAGAGATATGCAGGACATGCATAGGTCATGTGCAGGACAAGTGCAGGATATGCAGGAGATATGCAGAATATGTATAGGACATGTACAGGACAAGTGCAGGAGAGATTCAAGACATATTGCATTATATATGCAGAAGATATGCAGGATATATATAGGGCTTGTGCAGGACAAGTGCAGGATATGCAGGAGATATGCAGAACATGTATAGGACATGTGCAGGACAAGTGCAGGAGAGATTAAGGACATATTGCATTATATATGCAGAAGATATGCAGGATATGTATAGGGCTTGTGCAGGACTAGTGCAGAAGAGATTCAGGACATATTGCATTATACATGCAGAAGAGATGCGGGACATGTATAGGACATGTGCAGGAGAGATTCAGGACATATTGCATTATATATGCAGGAGATATGCAGGAGATGCATAGGGCATGTGCAGGACAGGTGCAGGAGAGATTCAAGATATATTGCATTATATATGCAGGAGGTATACAGGACATGTATAGGGCATGTGCAGGACAAGTGCAGGAGAAATTCAGGACATATTGCATTATATATGCAGGAGAGATTCAGGACATATTGCATTATATATGCAGGAGATATGCAGGACATGTTGCATTATATATGCAGGAGATATGCAGGACATATTGCATTATATGCAGGAGAGATGCCGGACATGTTGCATTATATATGCAGGAGATATGCAGGACATATTGCATTATATATGCAGGAGAGATGCAGGACATGTTGCATTATATATGCAGGAGATATGCAGGACATATTGCATTATATATGCAGGAGAGATGCAGGACATGTTGCATTATATATGCAGGAGATATGCAGGACATATTGCATTATATGCAGGAGAGATGCAGGACATGTTGCATTATATATGCAGGAGATATGCAGGACACATTGCATTATATATTCAGGACATGCATCAGTAAATCTGCAGCTTCCAAAATCTAGCACATAGATGGGATCGTTTCACCTGAAAGCATCCAGATCCTGTCAAGGCTCCAAACCATTTAAAAAAGAGCTACTCTACTTCTCTGAAGATTTCTTATGTTATGCAAAAAAAGTCTACAGTTTGACAAACATTTATCTTTTCCAATTGGTGGCTGATCTACGATTGATGTCTGACTTTTAAACTAGTAGCATGTGTGGTCCTTTCTATGGGTTGATTTCAATAAATATTACACACACAAAACAGGCTGTCATCAAGGAATATCTAGGTTGAATATAGAAATATTGGAATGTGTTTTGTGCATAATAGTTATGCATAAATTGAAATATTGCGAAACCTCACACTCGGTGACCTTGAGGACCTGAGCTAACATAGATTTCTGAGTATTAATATAAGCTGTTTTATTTAGCTCAAAATACCAGCTCACAGCAGAAACCCACTTTAATATGAGATAATGTCACTCAGATGTAAAGATATGTTTATCCAGGTCATGCATTAAACTTGATTTCCTGAAATCTACTGCCACTTCTTTATTTACTTTCATTTTAAGTTTGTAACGAGGCATTTCTCATGAGCTATAGCCATGGAGCATGTTTTTGTAACTATAATAACAGAAGGGTCACTGACAACTCTGGCACACAATACATGAAATCTAATAGCTTTAGCTCTGAAAAGTAAAGAAGAAAACATTTATTTGATTGTTCTTTAAGGATCACATAACTGTGAATTACTGAGCTTCTGTACTGGCTTAACATCGCGGCAATACTGACATGGAGGGGACCCTTCTCTTTTTCTATATTATGGGGTCTGTGATACCTGACATTTAGATGGGAAATGCTGCCTTGGCTAGAAGTATTTGAAAAGCTACAAGTGGAATATCATATGGTGGTTATAGATTTCTTATGTGTGTCTGTAGATATGATTTGTTGATCGTACATTCCATGTGTACTGTTTTCATGGACAGTCTCTGTCCATAAGGAACAAGGGGCAAAAAAAAAAATAAAAAATGCTGTAACTGGACTTATAGATAAATACTAGGCTATCACTCTGCAGACTGTTACATGGCTAGTCTACATCCAGAGGTCAGCATCAAACCCTGCACCTTGTATCTGTGAGATAAAGACCTAACCAGTATACAATTCCCCCCATATGCTACTAAGGGGAGACCTCAACTTTGTGTATAAAACCTCAAAAGATGCTATCCTGTCAGACCGACTACACATTCACAAGTCTAATGGTAGAGTGTACACCAAACCAAGAGATCTCCATCTCTTTTGCACATAAATAGAACATGTTGGACGGATAGGCAAGTATCAGCAATTAATAAATCTTCTGTGGAATGTTTTCCACTGCACATAAAGCAAAGCACTTCTCCTGTTATTCTGAAACATAATTTGGATGACTGCATAGGAGATCATAAATTAATCGTTGGTTTAGTACTCACGTCCCAGATGTATATGGACAACAAGTAAACATCCCAGCATACCCTTGTTTGGCCCATCTCTGGTTTACTCACACACAAAATATTAGAGCTGAAAACTGACAGGAGAATGTAAGGCCGGGTTTCTTAGGATCCCCATGGATCAATAGTATGCAAATATGAGCCTAATAACTTATATAAAAAATAAAAGTAGAGGAGCTATGTAACCTATGTTAAGTACCTAGCAAGTACCATTACGACATGAAACTTCATGGGATCCAACTAGGAGCAAGTTATATTTTTATACGTTGGAGTAATAGAGTAATGGATATCTGCACTATTCCATAATGTTTTAGACCCAGTGACAGAAATAAATAGTCAAAAGGCCATTCATAAGCCATACAGGAAATTGCTGATCTCATATTTTCTCCATGTCCTTATACTAGTCTTGACACAAATGTGCCTGGGTAGAAAAAAGGACTTCTGAATTAGAACATTTTCACATGTAGAAATATGGCTTCCAAATATACAAACATGCAAGTTTATCAGCTCATATACAAACAGTAACTGCCCATCATATGACCTTGATTTGCCTTTCACAATGCATTTTAAAAAATGTTTCACCTGTACAAGTTTTGGATAGCAATACATATGACATATGAGTTAACTGTCAGCAAACATTCGCCTTCAGAAATGGTTAAATAAGAAAAAGAATGTAGCCATGGTCTCAGAATCTAGTTTGCTATGAATCAGGATCAGTCCTGTTTTGTAAACCAGGAAGGTTAGTCTGTTGTGATTAAGGATAAGAACGTAGCCATGCTTTCAGAATACAGTTTGGTATGAATCAGGATCGGTCCTGTTTTGTACACCAGGAAGGTTAGTCTGTTGTGATTAAGGATAAGAACGTAGCCATGCTTTCAGAATACAGTTTGGTATGAATCAGGATCGGTCCTGTTTTGTACACCAGGAAGGTTAGTCTGTTGTGATTAAGGATAAGAACGTAGCCATGCTTTCAGAATACAGTTTGCTATGAATCAGGATCAGTCCTGTTTTGTACACCAAGAAGGTTAGTCTGTTGTGATTAAGGATAAGAACGTAGCCATGCTTTCA
Organism: Protopterus annectens; assembly: GCF_019279795.1. Lineage (NCBI taxonomy): Eukaryota > Metazoa > Chordata > Ceratodontiformes > Protopteridae > Protopterus > Protopterus annectens. The sequence continues at coordinate 1,774,675,105 of NC_056729.1, forward strand.
GAATACAGTTTGGTATGAATCAGGATTGGTCCTGTTTTGTAAACCAGGAAGGTTTCTATTAAGTGTCATAGTATGTGTATCATTTTTAAGGTGGAAGTAATGTACTATATAATTAGGATATCTGTAGCTTAGGCTTTTAATACACAATTTTTATTATATAATTTTAATTATATATTAAGATTATAATGATCCACAGTCACGTTCTAAACTTTACCTGAACATACTTTAACTTGAGATTTCTTTCATCTGGTAGTTCATGCATTGTACCAGAAATACGATGTGTATTCAGTATATATATATAGTAACTATGATATATTACTTTGTAAAAACAATAGCCTATTTTCTATAGTCAATGCATCTAGTACTATTATTAGCATTTGAGTGTTATCGATCGTCAAGTTCCATGTGAGTGAGCATTCGTTTTCTTTTTGGCTGGAATTGATTTGACTGAAGTGCCGTTATTCAACATTCTCTATATGCACCAAAATGTTGACACTAGGACCTAGGAGGTTACCAACTAACTTCTTGAGGTACTCCATTGGTGCTCTGAATACATGTGGCATCATTTGCGTATAGAAGGAGGGGTTGACTATACAGCGAACGCCACATTGTTAACGTCTGGATATGTATGCAATTTTAAAGTTAACTGTGGATTAAGTTCTTTTTTATTAAGTTGTTTGCGACCATGGCACACATTTATTATAGATGTTTTATTCAAGCTTTACGCGGAAGTTGATCAGCAACGGAATATATTTGTAAGTAATGTTCCGATGCTATTGATATTGTATTCAGGGGCGATCGAGAATATTTGTATGAACAAATATATTTTCTTTAGCAACCCTTATAGGTATCTATTTGCTTGAATGACGCTATTAAGTTCTGTGCGTTATTGGTGTTCGTAAGCATCGTTGTTTTTGTTGGCATGATGTATTTGGTGATCTGTGATTTTAGGTGAATTGCAAATGAAATATAATGTGTTTTATCTTAACTTGATTCCATTTCCATGGATACTAATTGATTTAAGTGATAAAGTGTGATAATTAATGAGCCCGCCAAAATGTTGGGTGTATATATTTGGTGAATCGCATTGTGTTAATGTATCTGAAGAAGCATAGCTTGACTATGCGAAAGCGCTCATTTTTGTTTCGAAATAAATGATTTTTTATACTTCTACCTTGACTGGTTTTGGATTTTAACATGGGCTACTTTGGATTTTATCTGCATTGGTGACATTATTCGTGTTGACTGCTCTCATCTTTCCACATTCATTTTCATCCTGCATTTGGTGAGAGCGTCTTCAGCAGTGAATTGTGTTCTTTTATATCGCTGTTGTGATTAAGGATAAGAACGTAGCCATGCTTTCAGAATACAGTTTGGTATGAATCAGGATCGGTCCTGTTTTGTAAACCAGGAAGGTTAGTCTGTTGTGATTAAGGATAAGAACGTAACCATGCTTTCAGAATACAGTTTACTATGAATCAGGATCGGTCCTGTTTTGTACACCAGGAAGGTTAGTCTGTTGTGATTAAGGATAAGAACGTAGCCATGCTTTCAGAATACAGTTTGGTATGAATCAGGATCGGTCCTGTTTTGTAAACCAGGAAGGTTAGTCTGTTGTGATTAAGGATAAGAACGTAGCCATGCTTTCAGAATACAGTTTGGTATGAATCAGGATCGGTCCTGTTTTGTAAACCAGGAAGGTTAGTCTGTTGTGATTAAGGATAAGAACGTAGCCATGCTTTCAGAATACAGTTTGGTATGAATCAGGATCGGTCCTGTTTTGTACACCAGGAAGGTTAGTCTGTTGTGATTAAGAATAAGAACGTAGCCATGCTTTCAGAATACAGTTTGCTATGAATCAGGATCGGTCCTGTTTTGTACACCAGGAAGGTTAGTCTGTTGTGATTAAGGATAAGAATGTAGCCATGCTTTCAGAATACAGTTTGGTATGAATCAGGACCGGTCCTGTTTTGTACACCAGGAAGGTTAGTCTGTTGTGATTAAGGATAAGAACGTAGCCATGCTTTCAGAATACAATTTGCTATGAATCAGGATCGGTCCTGTTTTGTAGATCATGAAGATTAATCTGTTGGGATTAGACAGTATATATATATAATATATACTATCCAGCGCTATCATTTTTTATCCTAAAAAGGTATTTTTGCTGCATAAGAGCAGAGTGGCTTTTTTACTGAGTATGTGGAGCAGACAGAACAGTGAAGTTATTGTTATTGTTATTGTTATTATTATTATTATTGTTATTATTATTGTTATTATTTTTATTATTATTATTGTTATTATTGTTATTATTATTATTGTTGTTGGTATTATTATTATTGTTGTTATTATTGTTATTATTATTGTTATTATTATTATTATTATTGTTATTATTATTGTTATTGTTATTATTATTGTTATTGTTATTATTGTTATTATTATTGTTATTATATTATTATTATTATTATTATTATTATTATTATAATTATTATTATTATTAGTATTATTATTATTGTTATTATTATTATTATTACTATTATTATTATTGTTATTATTATTATTATTATTATTATTATTGTTATTATTATTATTATTATTATTATTATTATTATTATTGTTATTATTATTATTGTTATTATTATTGTTATTATTATTATTATTATTATTATTATTTACATTTGTTGACCAGGAAAATCCAACTGGACAAAGGTGGCCCAGGGAGAAAAGCTCCACAATAAAAACAATTACTTACAAGTTACAAGAAGTACAGGTAGGTTTTATTTAGCAATAGTAGTAAACAGTTATAGTTCAAAATGAAATTAAGTAGTTAATTAAATGGTGCAACACTTATATCATTGGTGCCATAAAGACTAGCAAGTATTTAATAGCTGAGCTAGCAGCTATTACCCTTGAATAACAGTGGCTAAGATTAAAGCTGAGATATAGGTTTACAAGCAATGCATTTGGCTGCAGTCCGAGGTAGTTAGAGGAGTGGAAGAAAGGGATTAGAGAGGTTGGGGTAGAGATTTTAGAGAGGTTTGTTACAGGGGCATGCCCAGTGCTCTTTTAGATGAGATTTTAGAGCAGCTTTGAAGTTAGTGCGTGATGACACAGAAGTTATAGTGTGTGGAAGGGTATTTTATAATTTTCCTATGGTGTAGGAGAAGAGAGCTTCTCCAGCAGAGTTCCTGGTTCTAGTTACCTGTAATTGATTTTTGTTGCTGGAGCATAGTGGTCTGGTGATATGATAGGGTTGGAGTAGATTTTGGAGGGAGGGGACATTTAGAGGATGATTTAGTAGTTTGTGAGCGAGTGAGATTTGGTACCATTGAAGGAGGTGAGGGAGTTCTAGCCAGCGTAGTTCACTAAGTGAGGTGCAGTGGTGGCTACGGTAGTTTGCACCAGTGGCAAAATTTGCTATTTTGTTGTAGCATGCTTCGAGTTTACCTAACTCACTTTGCCTTAGGTTGGTAAATACTAGAGAGGCGTAGAGTAGGGTGGAGATAAGGTGGCTATTTGCAACTGAAATCTTGGCTGGTTTGGTGAGGAATTGCTTATTTCTGTATAAAGCTCCTAGTTTTTTGTGTACTTTTTTTATGGTTAACGAGATGTGGACGTCAAACTTGAGGTTATTGTCGATTTCAACTCCAAGTAGTTTGGTGTGGTCTGTTTGAGGGATGATGGTGTTGTTACTGGCTTCAATATTAAATTGGTGGGTGTTTAGATTGTGTTTAGTGGGTTGGAAGAGGAGGAGTTTTGTTTTGTTTGGGATAAGTATTAATTGTGCACCTGAAAGCCAAGTTTCAACTGAGGAAAAGGTTTCCTGTGTGGTCTTTTGAAGTTCAGGTAGGGAGTGGGCTGAGCAGATGATGGTGGAATCATCTGCGTGCTGTATGAGAGTGGCTTGTTTGGTAGCAGTGGCTAGATTATTAGTGAATATGGAGAAGAGTAAGGGTCCAAGGATGGATCCTTGGGGAACACCTATTGAGACAGGGAGTTGGGGGGATATATCATTATGCTAAACAACGGATTGATGGCGGTCAGTCAGGTAGCTCTGGAACCAGTTTGTGACAGACTGAGATAAGGATTAGATAGGTCTAGGAAAGTTGCAGAGCTGAAATAACCATTATTTTATGTTGAAGGATTGTATTACTGAACGCAAGTAAGGCAGTGGTTGTGCTGTGGTATGGTTGGAAACCATGCTGTCTGTTAGATAGGAAGTTGTTAGTAAGGAGGTAGTTTAGAACTTGAGAGTGAATGCATCTCTCAAGTATTTTTGATAGAGGAGACAGAATTGCTATGGGCCGGTAGTTGGTGAATTCTGTGGAGGGCCCACCTTTATGGAGGGGGATAATGTGGGATATTTTCTATTGTGAAGGGACATAGCTTTCAGATAAAGATTGGTTAATCAGGATTGCAACTGGGTAGGCTAGGGCTTCAGCTACAATTTTAAGGTACTCAGCTGGGAGGTTGTCAGCTGCTAGTTTTGTGGGCTTTAGTTTCAATAAGAGTTTTTTTATGTTGGAGGTAGGGATAGGAGAGAAAGTGAATGCAGTGGGCAGGTTACTAGGTGTAGTTAGAGGAGGTAGGGGAGAGGGGTTGTATTGTTTTGCTAGTGATAGAACGGTTTGTGTGAAGTGAGTGTTGAAAGCGATGGCAAAGTTTTTAGAGGAGTTTATTTTGTTTGGTGGAGGGGTTCCTACTTTACCTGGGTGGAGGATGGAGTTGATGGTTGGCCAGAATTGTTTAGGGTTGTTTTGGGTGGAGTTCAGGGCAGACTGGTAATATAGGATTTTGTCCTGTTTTATTAATTTTTTTACTTTGTTACGTAATTCACAGAATTTCTGTCTATCAGAGAGGTTTTTTGTCTTATTCCAGGCTCTATCTCGCTTTTTCATTTCTGATCTAGTGGCTTTTTGTAGCCATGGGAGGGACTGGATTTCTAGTAAATCTTGCGGGCACATGGGTGTTTAGGACTTTAAGGAAGGTGGTATTGAAAAATTTGACAGCGTCATCAAGGTTGAGGTATTTTAGTGGAGTCCAGTTTCAGTTTTTTAGGGCTGAGATGAAGTCATCAGGGTTAAAATTTACTTTATTACGTATTTGCTGATAGGTAATGGGTTTAGCCTGATATATGTGTTTTTTGAGTAGGAAAGTTGGGGTATGATCACTGAGGCTATCCGGTAGGCAGCCAGCTGTGTATGATTGGGGGCTCTTGCTGACTAGTATCCAGTTAAGAGTAGAATGCTTGTTGGAATTCTTATTTATACTGGTGGGAGTCTGGATAAGTTGAAACAACATGAAGATTTAGATGGGGGGCTGGATGGTGGTTGGAACAGGATAGCCAGTCTATATTAAAATCACCTAATATTATGGTTTCTTGTGAAAGGTGATGATTTACCCAGCTGAGGAGGTTTTCTAGTGGAGGAATATTGTTGCCAGGTGGGAAGTAGCATCCTGTTATGCTAATGATTTTGTCTTGGTTTACTTTTAGGTTGTTATAGATTATTTCTTCTTTGTCAATTAGGGGGGGTGGTAAGTTTAGGATTTGAATATTAAGATTCTGTTTATACACTACAGCTACATCACCCCCTTTTTTGTGCAGCCCATCTTGTCTTAGGATATTGTAGCTTGAAGGGAGAATTTGCTCACTGGTAATGTGAGGTTTGAGACAGATTTCTTGTTAGAATGATAATATCAGGGGAGTATAAGTCTATGGTAGCGTGGAGTTCATGGATTCTATTGGTTATACTTCTGATATTTAGACTTAAGATAAGGAGGTCAGCTAGTTTCCTATTGGATGTAATTTGAGGGTGGGTGAGGTTGTTAGGCTGACTATTAGTGGAGGAGTTGTGGGGTCCAGGGCTTGGGTGGATGTCCCCGCTGAGGGCAAGTACTGTTATGGCTGAGGACATTAGTTTTATTAATGAGAGAATTAGTTTAAGTTTTGGGGTAGCTTTTTGTTTGGGTGAAGTGGGTGATAGATAAAGTAGGTTGAGGGATAGTTTGTAAGGCATTAGGGATGCTTTTTGTCTGTGTGGTGGAGGTGATAGCTTAAGTGGGTTGTGCATTGGGGTGTATTTGTTGTGAGAGGTGTACGAGTAGTGTGATGGTGTGACATGAGGGGTGGTGACTGTAGTTGTGCAGTGGAAGTTGTTTGGTGGGGGTATAATGGTGTTTTGGTAAGATGTAATGTGTGCATGAACGGTGCATGTAAAGAGTATAGGTAGAGTGTGTAGGATCATGGTACTCGAGGTGGGAGGTTGATGGCAGGCTGGAGGTGTGGTTAGAGTTGGTGTTGCAGGTGTGGTTGGTTGTGATTGTAATGGGAGGGATGTTTGGCTAGAATAAGTGTAAGTCTGCTGGGGGTGGGTGGGATATGGAGGAAGGGAGGGGAGCGAAGTGAGCAGAGAGGGCAGAAACACTATTTGTTGTACATATCAGCTGGAACCAATCAGTAGGCTAATACAACTCACACGTGTCACAATTATAGTACAGGCTTAGGCAGATAAATGCATAAAAATGACCTGTGTCTTTAGCATTAAACTGCTGGGTTAGAGTACACCAGCAATGGGACACAAGCTGTAAAGGAAAGGGGAAAGAGAGGTTGAGTGAACAGAAATGATGCCTGAAAACCATGAGGCAGCTTACCAGACCACAGTAGAAACAATCAGTTGGAGTGTGCCTCACGACAGCGGAGCAGTTAAGAGTAGCAATTCCTAGTGGTAAGAAAATTACGCATGTAATAGCAACCTAACACACATTGCTTTAGTAGGTCGGTATAGTTTTGCAGCTCTTGATATTAGCAGTTGCTAAAAATAGAGAAGAATGAGGGATCAAGTTCAGGGGTAGGGTAGGGGAGTCCAACACTATTTGACCGAGTGAGTGAGCGTGCCACTTGACAAATAAGCACTAAAGTGTTTCACTACAGAAACTTGCCTAGTACACCAAGAAGATTAATGAAACTAATAGGTCCCCTGCAGGTGAGATGAACGCTTGTATTTCTTGCCACAAAGAAGCTGCAAAGTGGTGAGAGATCCAGTTAAGCAGGATTAGTAGGGTGTATTCACCGAGAAAAATGCCAACAGCTGTTGGAAAGCAGAGGAAATTCTGTTCATAAGGATGAAAAGGCTGTTTATTTTTCACAACAGGCTTGGCCATAGTTTCAATGCTTTTATGTAATCACCACAGAAATAAAATGATATTTCTTTCTCTGGTTATACATCTGACACACTGTCAGAACAGTACATTTAAAAGACAAATTTAGAATTTAGAGGCTAATATAGCAGAATAATTTCATAATCTACAGTTTAATTTGCTGCACAGAATGTGTATGTAGTTATGTTGACTATATAAATGCTATTATAAAGGTCTATATTAGAACATCAAAGTTTCAAAACTCTGAATGTTATAATATCGATCCCTATTCAAAAAACTGAATTTTTTCCTAGGGAAAGAATTCGGTTGTCCATTTCTGTTTCTTCGGTATTTTCAGCGCTGTGGTGGAAAGTTATGGGTCGGGTTCAGGTAAGTGTGCGATTAAGTGCGGGTTATGTTAGTTAGGGTTAGGGTGCGGGTTAGGTATGTGTGCGATTGTGTGGACGTGAGGGTTAGGGCGGGTTAGGTGAGTTAGGGTTAGGGCGCGGGTCAGGTAAGTGCGTGATTGTGTGGACGTGAGGGTTAGGGTGGGGTAGGTGAGTTAGGCTTATGGCATGGGTGAGGTGAGTGTGCGATAGTGACGGACCTTAGGGTTAGGGTTTGGGTTAAGGTAATTGGATAGTTAGTGGTGTGTGTATAGTTTAGTGTAGGGTTAGGTGTAAGATTTTAAGTGTATGTGTGTGGATTGCTGTTTGTTTGGTGTGCTTGTGTTGTGTGTATGTGTTTTGGAACAGCAAATTTTTTCCCTAGGAAAAAATTTGCTGTTCTGTATGTTCGATGTTTTCAGCTTTTGCTGAATAGGGGTCGATATTAGAACATTCAAAGTTTTGAAACTTAGATGTTCTAATATAGACCTTATTATAATGACAATTAGTGAAATGTTTTCCTGTTAATGTTACCAGCCTAAAATGTGAGGTTACCAATCTTGTCCTTGGTAAAGTTCATGCAACCCATGTATAAGAATCAGCTGTGAAACTGGTCTCACTCTGACTCTAGATAAAGATATCATTACAACATTTATGAGAAAGAACAGCATTTTGTAAGAACTGGTATATTCAGCATTAGTTGTAATGTTTATGCATATTCAATAAAAGCCCATGCTCGTATACAGGACATCACCTAGAATAACTGAAACTGGATACTTTATTCACACCTTTTTATTGTACTATTCTCAGAATTACAAATACCTTGGACAGTTTTGCTGACTGCTGGCATCCTTATTCCATAGGAACCAAAGAATGTTTGGAAAAGTCAGCATTTTCATGTTGACTTCGTCATTCCAAGCTCCTTTGGTGTACATTAGTTCTTTCAATCCGATTTTAACCACTTTATGGCCCTGAGTTTTAGGACTTTTCTGAGTATTTTTATATAGTTTTTGCCCCTCACACTTACTTAACATTAAGCCACCTGTCTCTGGACTGCCCCTTCATTTCCCTAATCCACCTCAGCCAACCTATACTCCCCCACTAGGGTCTCATCCTGTCTCAAGAGGAAGGTGCTACACAGTTTCCATCTCTAAACTCCACTGGGTGCAGGGAGTGAGACCAGTGAAACAGATCATCACTAGTCATTACCTACGCAGCCATGAAGATGCATTGGTCATCACTAGTCATTACCTAACAGCCATGAAGATGCATTGGTCATCACTAGTCATTACCTAACAGCCATGAAGATGCGTTAGTCATCACTAGTCATTACCTAACAGCCATGAAGATGCGCTGGTCTTTCTAACTCTCTTAACAGGTCTTAGTGCTTTGCTACTCTTATCCCACTAACCAGAGGGTCTGGCATTATCCCACAGGACTGAGGCCATCTATGCTCTGGGGACGGATCATAATTGTCCCCAGGCTGGGAAACCTACCTGAGTTAGCACCTGGAAACCATTCAGCCCATCATCTCTTAGAAACTGGTAAGGGGAAAGATTTTATTTGTAATTGTCCTGGACCTCATCTTTGGTGGTTGATGAGTGTGCTCACCACAGGGTATGCAAAACCTCCCTACTACATTAATTCTTCCACATATACTCTGTTGTAGCCAGTTTAACACAGCCAAGCACATATCTTTGAGCATATGTCGTGAACACTACAATTCATGTGAGTACTGGAACTGCACCAGTTGGACCACCTCCCTGCACCCTATCTGGCTGAGCTGACACTCTCCTCCTGCACCCAACCCGCTAACTAGATGTAGATCGCCTGGGTCACAGTTCTAACTTCATCCATCGGAGCTCTGGAAACATTGAGGTATCTTTCTTAGCATCACTTTAGTATCTTCAAATAGTTATCCAATTACACTATCATCTAATTTCTATTTTATCTTAGTCTAGTATGATCTTCTACTCTGATCTAAGTATTTCTCCTTCATTTAATACAATTTAAATCTTAAGTATAACAGACTGTGAACATCTTTCACCACTTCTCAAATGTTTCTCTTTCTTTTTTCATTTCCTAATTTTTCACTTTCCATCTGAGTTGCTTATGTCTGAAGATCTATACATCACAATGTCCCTCGGTACTAGTCACTGCTACAGTCAGGACTTCTAGAATTCCTACCAGCAGGAGCAGAAGTGAATTCTACACTATTTCTTAATTTTTGGAGAGTACTGGAGTTTTTTCTGATAATCGATTAATTTGTCATAAGGAATTCACTTCTGCCATGAAATCATTCGGAAGCTGATTTTTTAATACATTTAAATGTATTTAGGGGGAGTAGGGGATTGATAAGTTTAACCGTGGTGGTGCAACGGTAGCATTGTTGCCTCACAGCAAGAGGTTCTCCCATTCGATTCTCGGATGGAGTACAGGGAGTGCCTTCTGTGTGGAGTCTGCATGTCCTCCCCACGATTGGGTGGGCATTCGAAAGACATGCGTAAATGGGCGTGCCTTCATTGAAGGTTGGACGTCGAGCTGGCACCTCGGCCTTTGTGAAAATCTACTGACAATCATTAGCAGACCAGAGTTCCACTGTGGTGACCTCTAACCAGGAAAAGCCTAAAGATAAACAAACAAGGGGATTGATCAGTTCTGACCAATTTACAGGCTTAGCCTAGGTGAAATACAAAACAGGTATCTTGAGTACAAGATGGTACAAGCGCAATGAAAATATAACGTAAGTTACAATGCTTACAAGAGAGTAGGGATACAAAAAATTATTAAGTGTAAACAAACACCGATAAACTACTGGTCCAAACCCACAAAGCTAATAACTCTGCTGGTGAATCCCTGTTTGCCAACTTAGTTGGCAAAACCTGGAATTCGTTGCCAAACTATATAACCCTACAATCCTCCAAAAGTCTCTTCAAAAAAAACTTCAAACGGTATCTCAAAGTGAATTGGCTATGTCCATGTACCAACCCTGATTAAGTTATAAACTGAAAGCATATTTTGTAATTATCATAACTTATAAGTACGTCACCAAGCTCTGCTTCCAATCTGATGTCTCTTACTTTTAATTGTGTCTGTCCATGAGAATTGTGAGTCCCAACTAGGGAACACTACTAAGCCATTGTATATAATCACTTTGTTTTTATAATTGTTTGCAAACTTCTGTGCAATCTATGTAAGTTTGTCTATGTGGAGCTTTTCTCCCCGGGCCTCCATTGAAAATGGACATGTATCCAGTCGGACTATCCCGGTAAACAAATGTAAAATAAAAATAAATAAATAAAATAAATAAATAACACACACTGAACATAATTTACTGTATGTACAAGAATTCAATATTAATTTGTCAAACTGAACTAGTTTTTGCTACAGTTAGTAAGGAGAACATCATTAACATACATCCCACACCTGAAAGTGGCAGATTCCAGGTAAGGTCATTTATGAAGTGTGAAAAATAAGAGGGGACCAAGTACTGAACCTTGAGGTACTTATTTATCGTTTCCACATGAAGTAAAGAAATTGTTGGAACTGAGAAATATAAAGGTTTGGTTAGAAAGACGCATCTTAAATCACTTTAGGACGACAGTACAGAATCCTATGTCATCAAGTCTAGGGAGTAGCAAGGTGTGGTCAACAGTATCAAATGCTCTTTTCAGCTGAAGAAATACTGTGCAGGTTAGTTTATGTTGTTCCATGTTGGAGTAAATCTGATCATAGCTGTAACAGAACTGTCATGTGTACGTGTGGCGGAGCAAAAGCTGTGCTGCCTATGACTGACACTATTATATTTTATAATATATTCTAATATTTATTCATAGATAATTGTTCCAAAAATGTAGGTAAAGGGAACTCATATGCAATCGATAGTGCAGTATCCTTTACTAGAGGTACGACTCATGTAGGTTTGAAACTGTAAGGTAATACTTTGATTGCAAGAGTCAGACTGAACAGATATGTTACAGCTTGTAGACTACAGCACAGCCTAAACTGAGTATATTGGCATGGGTGGATTAAAAGACTGGATCATAACCACAGTGTCTGTAATTACAATCCAGTGTGAAAGAGGTTCAAGGAATTGCACTGTTGATCTGCACTAATTTTTGTTTCATTGATATGGAATGTAATATTCAGAAAACAAGATAAATATTGTCATCTGTGCCATTTTAGAGTCTAAATTCTGTCATTTGATCTTTATATGCAGAAGCTGTCTGAGTGGTAGCTGTGGACAAATGGCAATGCTGGCTAACAAGTTCAGTACTGATCACCATTACATCCAGTTAATGTTGTCACTTTCTAAACAAATCAATCAATGCTTTTCTGCACATCATTTTATTTATTATTTTTATTTATTTAATATTTGTTTACCAGGAAAGTCCGACTTGGAACAAAGCCAATTTTCAGTGGAGGCCTGGGGAGAAATGCTCCAGATGTATGTCTTTGTAATGTGGGAGGAAACCAGAGTACCCTGAGGAAACCCACACAAACGCAGGGAGGACATGCAGACTCCACACAGAAGGCACTCCAGCCAAGAATCGAACCAGAGAACCTGTTGCTGTGAGGTGACAATGCTACCCCTGCACTGTAAATATTAAATATGATCAATCATCAATATTAAATATGAATGAAAAACACCCATGTGTAAATAAGTTACTGTATCTTAAATGGCAGCTACAAGGACAACTAAAAAGAGAGAAATGCAGACTGGAGTGCATTTAACAGGTGTTATTCTATACTGTACGTAATGATAATATAATCAAGAAGTTTATTAATGAGCCATATGAAGAGCTTATACAATATAGCTTACAGACATCAGCTTAACCCTTTACAACCTCTAATTATTTCCTGATCTACATATTTTAGCTAACTTGCCAACGTTTGTCAGATTTGTCTTGAAGAGGATCTCCTAACCATTGTCTTTTTGTCTAGTTATCAAAAGAAAAAGTGAAAAGTAACTAAATGTAAACAGGCTGCACAATGTTGTAGTGGTTGACATTGCTGCCTTAGAGTGCTTTATTGTCTCATTCGGATCTCACCTAGGGTGTAAGTGTGTGCATGGATGCTCAGACAGACTGGCTTCTCATCCATTGTTGGCTATATTGTTGTTATAATCATGGGATGTTTGTATCCCTTGATCCCCTGAAAAGGATACGGTGAGCACTGAAAGATGAATACAAAGCAAATATGCTACCAAAAACAAATGCCATGTCAAATGTAAAATACAGGGGCGTTTTAAAGTTGAATAACGTTACACCATGATTGTAACCTAAACATTTTCACACACTTAGATGGATAACTGAACTCAAACAGCATTTGAAAATGACATTAAATAACCATTGGGATATGATATAAGTAAGTTAGCTTCAAGAATTTAGAGCTCTTCCTCCCCAAAACAAACAGTTGAAGTTTCTGAACTGCATACTTTTCACTAGTTAAGAAATGAGAGACATTTAGTCAGCCAGGCTTTCTACATTAACATTTATGAAATAATTTAGCAGCTGTCATTGCACAAAATAAATACTTTTGAAAAACAAGCACACACTGGTGTTCATGGTGTGTGCCTGGCTGCTCCTATGAACAGAAACCTGTTTTGTGTTCTCAAAAGTAAAACAGATTGCATTATGTTCTGAAGTTCTAAAATGCCTCCATGTTCCTATCATGAGACATGCTCCATTATGTGGTAGCATGACAGTTCCCACGGCCACCAATGGGACACACTGTGTTGCTGTGTTCACTCGATCAGTTGCGTTCATAATGGTATCCCGCACAGTCCCCTGTTCTCTGGCACTATTCGCAGTTAACAAACTTACAAAGAGACTGTATGAGGTGAATGAAATCCAGTGAGAAATCAAAGCATTGAGAAAAAGAAGCAACTGAGCAGACAGCATTAGGGATATAAGCACAAATGGCACCCGAGACTAGGGTCTGGACAGCAAACTAGGGGAGAGGGTGCAGTGGGAAATGTACTCCTTAGGTTTTAAACTCAATATTACCGTGTTGTCAATGTTAAAGTGTAGGACACATATCTTATTATGCTGTTATTCATCTTTATCACTTATCTTTCTAAAAACAGCCATAAACTGTATAGGATTGTAAAGAAACTATCTGTTACACCAAGATATGAGAGAACGGTAGATGTGCTCTTATTGTTATATGGTTTGAATTTAATCTAAATAATACTTTATTCTGCACAGCAGACCTGTTTTCCACATCACTCAGTTATTTAGGGAAGGCTAGATTTTTTATTCTTTTTAACTTTTTTAATAGCTGTGAAAAAACTAGTCTGTGAGATACTGAATGGGTTTACTGCCTGTCTAGACACAGAATTTTGGTGCCTATGATCACGTATTCAGTTTTTTTCTCTGTCTTTGCTTCACCTTATTAGATTTGATGTACCAAGCTTCACACAGCTGCTGTCTAGAGATGACCTGCATATTTAAATGTTTTGCTCCTATTTTCAATGTCTGTATCAATGACAAAGACAAAATGTAGTTTCTTGCTTGCTTCCCCATCAGACTGAGTAAACAAGGTACAGTTTACAAGGACATTGCATTGAACATGCCCTAAATAGTCTTGATTTTGAAAATCATAATCCTTTCTGGTTTTGTTCCAGACATCCTTGAGTGAGGTGCAGAAACAAAAAGGACAATATTTTCTTTCTGATGCACATAAAAGATATCAAGGCATTTCTGTGACAGAATTTTATATAAACACAGCAAGGCAGGATAAATAAGGGAAAGTCAGAAATAGTTCGACATCAATAAATAACTAATCACTACACTAAGAATAAATATATATACAAATGCACACACACGCCTACGCACATACACACACGTGCACAAAAAATGTACAAGCCGGCATACATACAAATATGCACACAGACTGACTTTAAAATTTCCATTTTAGCTGTATGACAAGACAGCTGTGGTCTTGGCTGAATTCTGAGTCATGAAGGTAAATGATTTGCTCAGCAGTAAAACTTGTGCCTGCTGTCTGATTTGTGGCAGAAAGACTGTGTGATGCAATGTTAGCTAGGACAGTAAACATGCCAAGTTTTGTGGGAATTGGTCAGAGAGCTGAAAAGATATGCAGAGTTCAAAAATGTTTTATTTAAATGACTTACATGGGAAAAGTCATTCACACGCAGAAACATCTGAGATAGTAGATGTCACGGCAGCATGGTATTCAGCACTTGGCTAAATCCTGGCACGTGCAACCATTTGGAAAAAATAAACACTGGGCAGGTAGAAAACTTCCCCCCATATCAGTCTCCATTCAAAATGAAATATACTTTGTCAGCATTAGTAGATCCAGAGAAAGTCACAATGACTAACAGTGTTGTCCTATAAAGCTTTTTGATATAGGTTTCCTCTGAAGTTCTGATGTGGTATAAAAAGTTGTCTCTATCACCACTTTTTTCAACTTCTAGGTTCTAACAGCAATTGCTGGACTTGCTAGTAAGGGCGTTCCCCAACATTCTGTACTGTCCCTTTCTATCGTCATTGGTCATCACCCATGGAAACGCCCTTCTATCAACTTTGTGTGTTTATAGCCACCATTTTCTTTCCAATGAACTCCAAAGTGACTTCTCTACCATCTGGAATTAGTTTGAAAGTTATAAGCTTAAAGTAAACACTGTCAAAACCCCCATAATGGTGTCTGGTACCCCTATAAAACTCTAAAAAGTTTCCTACCATCAACATCTCTGATCCTTCAGGCATTCTTCCCTCCCATCTTACACAACAAAAATACCTGGGTCTTGTAATGGACCAGCACCTCATTTTCTGTACACATACTAAGTCTCAAATCAATAAAGACATGAAACAATTCAAAAATGTCTTACAAAATTTCTAACTTAACTCCACACGCCAGGCATCCCATTGTGCTGCAATTTCAGTATTAGAATATACATTTCCTAGCATTGCTTCTTGTTCATTGCATAATTCTTCACTCCAACAGTCAGTTGAAAAAGTGTTTATAATTAGCTATAAAGTGAAACTCACTCACCATGAAAGTTGCTTTGTCCCCGATGAATTAACGAATTAAAGAATCCATGCTACATCAACACATTGCTCATAAACCACATTATAGCTCTACCCTAAGCTAAACAAACTGCTTCCCAGTTGATGCCAGAACGTCTCTTCTCCTGAATGCACTTATATTTAAATTTTTTACAGTATTTATTGTCCACCTTTACTGAATAAACCGGCCTTTCAATGTTTTGCACAGGAAATCTGGACAAAGCCTAAAAGAATGTGGGGGGAGGGGGCACACAAATAGGGACAAATTTTAAATATAAACTTGAATGTTGTTAGAATAACAGGTTCTGTGTTAACATGCATTTTCTGAAGGATCATCATCTTCTTTCAGCTGTCCCAGTTAGGGGTCGCCACAGCAGATCACCTGTTTCCATGTCTTCCTGTCCTTTGCATCTTGCTCTGTCATACCAACCACCTGCATGTCCTCTCTCACTGCATCCATAAACCTTATCTTAGGCCTTCTTCTTTTCCTGTTACCTGGTAGCTTCATCCTTAGCATCTTTTTCCCAATATACTCTGCATCCCTCCTCAGCACATGTCCAAACCAATGTAATCTTGCCTCTCTGGCTTTGTCTCCAAACCTTCCAACCTGGGCTGACCCTCTAATATACTTATTCCTAATCCTGTCCACCCTCGTCACACCAGTTCATATCTTAACATCTTTAACTCTGCCACATCCAGCTCAAACTCTTGCCTTTTTGTCAATGCCACTGTTTCCAACCCATATAACATAGCTACCATATAGCCATATAACATGCATTTTCTGAAGGATATGAAGTCTAAAACCTAATTGTATGTCATTATTTAATGACTTCAATCTTCAGTGATTTGCCAGAAAACCACACATTTTATGAGGAACAAACCAAAAATATGGGGCAAAAACCAGGGTATTCTGTGAAAATCTAGACTGTTGAGAGGTATGCATACCTCAGACTCTATTTGGTTACAGAGGACACGCTTCATGCTTAATATTTGGGAAAGATAATTTTCCAGACTTGCTCCTGCCTTCTGGAATGCCATCCTCGAAGATATGAGATTGTCAGAAACTCTCAGGTCATTCAAAAACTCAATGAAAACATCTTGCTAATGAGAGTAAATGTAACTGTTTTAGAGATGTGGGCTAACCATGTCACACAGCATATAATGTTGGACTGCTATTTACTCTATTATATAACTGCATTTTGTTATTTTATGCAACATTTATTGTTGATTCTAGGTGTTTGTACTACAATCTGTTGTACTTTGCTATTACTGTTGTATTTACCTTACTGGCCCAAGTCGTGGTAGAAAAGGTTCTTTGGACCAGCCCACCTACCCAGTTAAAAAACAATCAATATGCAAATAAATAAATAAATACTAGCTAAGCTGCAGAACTAACAATTTATTAAATGGTACTTTCTCTTTGCCAAGCTTTGGCAAAATATAGAACTTTGTTTTTACATTTCAGAAATAATAAAAGAGGAACAAGTATATCTTAAGCAGCACTCCTGGTGTGCGTGTGTGTGTGTGTGTGTGTGTGTGTGGGGGGGGGGGGGTCAAGGTACAGGTCCTGTGGCTCCTGCCACATCCTTTGGCTATCCACACCTCCCTGTTTTATGATGCAAATGAGTTATTGAGGTTTTAAAGTGTCCTGTGTGTGTGTGTGTGTGTGTGTGTGTGTGTGTGTGTGTGTGTGTGTGTGTGTGTGTGTGTGTGTGTGTGTGTGTGTGTGTGTGTGTGTGTGTGTGTGTGTGTGTGTGTGTGTGTGTGTGTGTGTGTGTGTAGTACTTGTTTGAATGTATATCCTAGTAATCTGCAATGGACAAACATCCATCCAGGTTAAGTTCTCTGATGTATGCCCAGTGGTTGCTAAGATATGTACAGTTCTGCTGTGATCTTGAACAGGATAAAGCAGGTATTTAAAATGAATGAATAAATGTAAATGATATAGTTAAAAATTCAGTTCACCCTTAGGGGTGATTTCATGGTCTTTGTGCACAATTAGTCATTAGGCAAGATTTGGAAATGCAATCTATTATTTATGTTGAAGGATCATAAACTGACTTTGTTGAAAATTATGTGCAATAACCATAAAAGTCATTGTATGTGTAATTTTATGATATCAGCAGTTTTTGATATTCTTTTGGGTTGACATTTGTCCCCATGGTGGTGACCATCAAACCTCCTATCAATCAGAAAGTGGTCATTTGCTCCTTGTCTCAGGGGATTCCACATAGAGCTGAGGTGTCAGCTGTCTGGGGGGGGGGGGTATCATTAAGCTAAGCATGAAAATCTTTTGTTGTCCCAACAGTATTCCAAAAATGGGAACATCTGATATCCTAACCTTATCCCATTGGCTAGGAAGGTGTGGAAAATATTTTACCACAGTGGCTCGCAAGGCCTTGTCCATGCAAGTGTTCACTTATGCACACTCATTGTGAAGGCTACTATTGACTGGTGACTTGTTGAGCCTAATGTCCATGCCCAGGGCATGTATTTTTGTCACAGCACCTCCTCAGAGGGTTAATGGTAGTGTGCATACTATCCTGTATCTCCCTTTCCCAAGAACGACAAACCTATCCTCATGGCTGTACTGTTAAGTGCCTATGACTCTAGTCAAACTTTTTTTGCTCTCTTTCTCACACCTAAACTTCATTCTGTGATCTATTACTGCTGTGCCTCCTTCCTTGATGGGTCTACCAGCTCCTACATGTACTCCCCTGGCTTACCCAATGAACTGGGGCTGGTCAAGGGTCACAGGACATTTGGAGGGGGGTTCTCTTTGTTAATATTCATCTGGGTTTTTTGTCCTACCTACACTGTTACTCTTGCCCTCACTCTATATGTTGAAAGTGAAGCCATGCAGTGTAGATATTAATCTACCCCTCACTATGTAAAAGTGAAGTATATGAGGCTTAGCCATGCAGTGAGGGTATGCACTATGTGACACAGTCGAACCATCTCACAAGGGGTGGAAACAACTGCAAAGAAAAATTAACCAAAATAAAAATGCAGAGCACACCACAATGATGATGTAGGAAACACTGCTTTATTCCACCAAAAATGACTAAGTGCTTTCACCTGCACATCCCAGGCTTCATCAGAGTCATTAATTAAAACATCACTTCCTTTTAAATATCAAAAACTTAATGACATTACATAAACCAGTTGGACCATAACATGATAAAAATACATATTAAAAAATCAATGTAGAATATGTTGTTAAAAGCTTTAAAACACACACATAAACAACCCCAAAAATTGAATCCCCAGAAGCTGAACTAACATAAGGTGCAATAATGAGTATGGTGTATTTTAACTTCCTCCTGTAGTCTAAATAACCAACGATTTCTGCTTCAAAAGTGGCACAATAGAATAGCATCATTGATCCCTGGAAAGTTTTTAGCATTCAGTCTCAATTGCCACCTTGTCTCAAACACCTCAAGGGCAATTTTATAATTGCCACCCCTTAAGTTCTATTTAACCCTATCAATAATAAAAAACAGAAATCTTTTAAAATTGGAACGCTGTACTGAGTGTTTGCACACTGCACTACTGTTTTTCTTGTTTCTGATGTCCCTAACATGCTCGGCAATTCTGTCCTTTAATCTCCGTGTGGTTTTCCACACATAGAATGCCAAGCATGTGATACATGTTGCAATATACACAATGTTAGAGGTAGTAGAAGTGCCCCTACGTGGGCATTCAAGGGTTCGATAGTATCCCTCAACTGCCACATAGGGACCATCATTAATATATTTACAATAACTACAGCATCCGCATTTGTACATCCGGGACCTATAATGTTCCTTTAATGCTGTCCCGTATGTTTCAAGAAAATCCTTCAAATTCCTACCTCTACTATATACAATATGTGGTTTGTCCCCCAGTTTGTGTTTAAGCCCTATATCAAAACTACTACCCCAAGCCAAACTCAGAATGTTATGGAGTTTAGGACAATCGTTGTTGTAATTAAGTACCACATGTACCCTGCTTCAGTAGTGGCTCAGTTATGCCTCTGCCCTTCCTTTCCCCCCTTTTGACTACACCTACCAGTGTGATGTCGCCAGCCTCCACCAAGAACATCATAGGGGATGCCCACAGGACTGCCCTTCCACAACCAGATGGTAACGTCCATCCCTACCTGCCACTCCATAAGTCATGAGTTGTTAATCAAACTCAGGTTGCCTGGGCTGTAGTCTGGACTTTATCTCTCTATACCACCAGAGTGGCCTAACACTAATGAAACTCAGGTCAGCTGGTCCGTAGTCAGGGCTTTATCCATTTACGGCAGTGGTGGGGGTGGGGGGGAGTGGCTCACTTTTTTGTCCCTAATCTTACATTCCAGTCTTTTTTCAGAAAATACGTGTGTAGCCTCCCTTGTAGCGACAACCTCAGGGGAAGTGCGTACTCATATAGCAGGATGTGTGTGGGGGGGATACAGCCCTCACGTGAGCTCCCTGTCCTCCAGTACTTCTGTCTTTCTTGCTCCTCACAAACACAGTTATGCTCCAGATGTTTATGGTTTGACATTGCTTGATAAATAGGACTCTAGCACTGTTCATCTGCAATAGAATGCTACAAGAAATATCACTTATAAATATTACCTACTGGGCAGTGAAATTAAAGAAATTCCAGGGGAGTATAAACACAAAGTACTCATACCAATGATAAATTCAAAATGTGACTCTTGTCCTTGACACATCTGGTCAATGTCTGACTAGAGAAATAGCTTGCATATAACTGTCATGATACCTCAGCAATGGGCTTATTCTACACGCATGTCAGGAACACAGAATCGGCTCAGCATTCTGATGACATCATAAGGACAGGACAAAGGAAGAATGTAAGGAGAGACTCGGAAAAACTAACAGGTTGGTAGAAAAAAAGAAAACGAGGCTAAGTGCTGACAGATAAAAAGTAATACTCCTGCGCCAGATCAACCCTGGCAAGAACTGTCAAAGTTTCAGCTGAGGGAGAGGAACGGATAAGAACAGAGCAGTAACAGAATCGTGGAGTGCTAAAAGACATTGTGAATTAACAGAGCTATGGCCGAAGCAAACGCAATGAGGGTTATATCATCAGGGGAATAGATGGAGGAAGGAGAGATGATTCTCATGTACTAGTTCAGGCACATACGGAGTAATGTGTGCAGGTCTGCAAGCCGTACAAGGAAATGGTTATCAGATTGTCCAGAGGAATGTCAACAGAAAGGTATAGGGGATGGAGAGAAAATGGTACAAGCAGAAACAAGAGGAGTTGGAGATCTTCTAAGTGGAGGTGATAAAACATGGGGAGACAGAGTGAGGCACAAAAGGTCCTATCAGGAAGACTTATTTATTTATTTATTTATTTCCAGTTTGATGTGAAGAGAAACAGATGAAAGGGTAGAATGGTACAGAAGCAGTAGAGCTGATTGTGGGGATCACCTGCTCCATGCATTTGCAAAACAACTCATTGAAGAAGAGGGTCATTGACTCCCCAAAAGGTTATCAGCGGCAGAATCCATGAAATTATTCAAGAGGTACACACCAGTGTGCAAAGCAGAAGGAAAAAAAGATGAAGCTTGACTGTCAAATGCATTTATTTGGAATTTACCTGGCAAGTTTGAGTCCTTCTACCAATAAATAAATGTAATGCAATATAACATATATAAATATGTATATAAATGCATTCACATACAAGAGTCAAGATTCAACTTTATTGTCATTCAACTACATGCACCAACAAATGCGCAGCTGAATGAAATTACTTTAAATACTAGCTAAGCTGCAGACCTAACAAGCCTCTAACTGGAAACCCCCAGACCCATCAACAATATTAAACATGAAAAATCAATTTACATAAACAAAAAAAAATACAAAACAACAGTACGAGCCAACCAACGGTGCCAAAAGCTACAACCGCTACAATCCAATTCCAGCACCAACTACTCGAGTCTAAGTTCAACCACAGGTACAGAAACATCAGCTGCCACATTCCTGCATTCCACTCAACACCAGAAACATTCCTTCTGTCCACCAAGGAGCCACAAACAATCCATAAACCCATCCACCGATGTACTTCTGCAGCTAACTGAAGGCCCTAATGGTCATGACCACACCATGATCTTGCCCTCTTCACAACTCACCAGCCTCTCTATCACCAGCATAGCTTGAAAAAAAAAAAAACTGTCCATATTTCCATTTTACCTCCATTCTGGATTCTCTGACCCAACAAGACATAATCCTATTTTGAATTTCGCGCTGGCAAACTCGGCTTCCGCTTCTGCACCCAACACACCTACTCACACTGAAAGCCCATCTTCAAGATTCAAAGTTCCAAGGTAAGGGAAGAACAACCAAAATATTGGGATGCCACTGACATAACAGACATCACAAACATAACTGTTGACACCGGACATACACCCGACCAGACGAATGGCCCTACAACTCCACAATATGGTAAGTAACACAACAAAAAAACTTAAGTGCACAACAGGAGCCGCAGAGGCCACTGCTATCATGGTGGTGCCATCTTAGCTTCATAGATAGCTAGATATGTAAGTGCACCTCAACATTTGCTCAAACACTTCAACAGGATAACTTGTGAAAATCTTCTTGTACTAATGTCTTGCAGGCATTACCTGAAAAATGTAGTTTAATGACAATCCATGCAGCTCAACGCTCACGTGTCATTCGGCTTTCCATTTACTTCATTCTAAGGTTTGTGTTATTTAACTGAGATGTAGAGGCTTGTGAATAAGTGTGCCTATTAACTACACAATATTCTTTGCACATATTCATTATGTATTTCTTTGTTAGGATGCCATGCTAGGGGCTATTAAATTTCTTATTAAGGTCTCTAATTTATTGTCTGGATTGTGTCTGGAACTAATAAAATAATAACAAAATACCATCAATATTTAGCAGCAGCACAGGTATGCTTTTCTTCATCATATTTCAAAGTGCCCTGCTTCTTCTCCTCAACCTCTTCTTTTTTGCTGTGTTTTAATCATTGTTATAATATATGTGTGCATGGTTTCATTCCACATATATTTATAACATTTTAAACAAAAGAATAAAATAACAACAAATGATGACTAAAGAATTGAAAATAATAGTCAGGGAGAACACAAAGTGAGATGGACTGACAATGTACATTTGGGGAATGAAAACAAGATACCATGAAAGAGACTGAGCAGGAAGGAGAGAAGTAAGTGATGATTAGGATGTCAGACATAAGACAGAGGAAGACGAGGATGAGGCAGAAGAACAGTGGCAGTCACGTTTATGAAGCAGGTCATAAGATGCACCTTGGGAGGATGAAGGAAAACTGGACAGAAACATTAAAAGATGGACAAAAAAGACATTTGAGACACCTTAATCCCCTAAGGAGGGAAGGGATTAATCACATGATAGCCACATAAAATGAGCTGTTTAAGCAGTGTGTCATGTTTGTCATGCACAGCATTTTACATTAGAAAAACTGTAAAGAGAGTGAGGGATATAATTATGGAACATTTATATGATACCTCAAAAAAGCAAACCTGGCCACAGCAACTATGACGCACGCCACACACTAAAACCCACTCCACAGTCAGAGTCACCGTGGCCAGGTTTGCATTTTGTGAAGTTTTGTGGAGTTTATTGAGTTATATAACATTTATATGACATTAATGAGAAAAAGAACAAACAAAGGAATGTTTTAAGTAGACACTTAGAGGCTTGCTAGTCTTTTTTATTGATAAAATTGTTTACATTGAAGAAGAATGTGACATGGAGAGATTATTAGAGTATAAAGAACTAGTGTGGCAGCTAAAATTAAATTAAAATTAAATGCGTTTTACCTTCTCCAAGGATGATGCCACAATATGAACAAAAGATGACTGAGTTTAATAATTGGCTTAGTTTCTGGTGTTATTCTAAGGGGGTGCAATATCTGTCACCATGGAAGAAGATGGTCAACAGACCACGCTGCTTTGCCAAGGATGGTCTATACCACTCCACTCCAGGCTTTTGAATATTAGCTAAAACATTCTCTTCCCCATAGTGCCTTTTTTAGGCAATGCCAAATCTAAAGTACTTCCAACATAGCAAATCAAAACCAAGAAAATCTAAAGGCATTACTGCTCAATGCTATAAGCCTAAACAAAAAACTCCACTCCCTAGAAGCTCTCTTCACCCTAGAGAATGTTGTTATCTGTGCGATCACTGAGACATGGTTTAAAGCCGCGGAGAGCACACCAACAGTGCAAGGTTATAATGCCTTCCACACATTTAGGCCAGCTACTTCACAGGCAGGGATTAAAGGTGGAGAGGTCTCTATTTACATCAAAACTAAATATACTTCTAGGCTGGTCAAACAGGACAATGCACTTGAGATGCTCCATGTTTAAATCAGCACAGGTAAAATGCAATACCACTTCCTTGCAAGCTATAGGCCCCCTCTATGACCAAGGAAACCCATACTATGTATTTGAACTTATTAGAAACACTAACCATCAAACCCAATACCATATTCATAGGTGGCTTTAATTACCCCACTACTAACTTGGAATCCTATACAACACCAAACGCACAGGCATAGAGATTCCTGGATTTTGCAAACATAAACTTCCTGGACCAGATAGTCAATACATCAACTGGGGGTGCAACCATACTGGATCTGGTCCTCACTAATATGGGAGACTGCTGTACACCCCCTTCTGTAATGCCTTCCCTGATAAGGTCAGACCACAAAATGCTCTCCTTTCAAGTAAAAATAAAACCTGGACCCCCAGCTAAACGTGTAATATTCAGAGCTATTCTAAGGCTAACCTCCTGCTATTAAGTGAGAACCTGGCAAAATTTCAAGCCGCCGTAAACCCTGTGAACACTTTTGCCTATGCAGAACTATTCACAGAAACCCTGTACAAGCATGTTAATAGCTGCATAGAGGCAGCTATACCCACCAGGAAGAAGTACAGAACTAACTCAAAAAACAAGCCACCCTGGTGGAATCACAAAGTCAATCGAATGTATAAAAGGAGGAAGAAAATCAGGGCAAAAATTAGGGTGTGCAGCACCCAGTATAATAGAAACACTCCTCAAACTAAACAAACAACTCAGAGAGCAAATAAAGTCTACCAAAGCCAAATTTGAGGTAAATTTGGCCTCCCAGGCCAAGGACAACCACAAGACATTCTTTAGCTATGTCCGCCACCTCAAAGGCAATACACAATTGTGTGCAGAGCTCATTGTAAATGGAGCCACCTACACTGAGCCAGGAGATATAACAAACCTCCTGGTTTATAAATTCAGCTCTAACTTTACTCCTCTCTCCCCCTCAACCCTACCTCAAGAAATATCATTTATTTATTTTATTTATTTTACATTTGTTGACCGGGAGAATCCGACTGGATATATGTCCATTTTCAGCGGAGGCCCGGGGAGAAAAGCTCCACATTTAGAGTAAATTACAAACAGGATAAAATAGATACATATTAATACATTATTGTAATAACCAACAAAGTTAGAGGATAAGGGCATATCATATATGTAATTAATAATAAAAAAAAATGTTTTTTGCTGGATAGCAGTCATAGACAAGACATAATTGTGAAACAGATAGACACAGACAAAAGTGTAATTTTACTTATACTAGATAGTCAAGTTTTCAAAGTAGTGAGAATATTGTTAGGTAGAGTGGAGAAGATTGAAAGAATCATTAAGGGGGTAAGAGAGAAGATCAGGAGAGTACAACAGAAGGAGATTGCTTGATAGATGAGAAAAAGAAGTAGGCTAATAGGAAGAAGTTAATCTGGATATGAGCATTGGCAAAGCCAGTGAGACTGGAAATGGTTGGTAAGACTTTTTTTGAAGTGGGGTAGGGAGGTAATGGTGGTAATAATGGGTGGAAGGGAATTCCATATCTTCCCAATGGAATTGGCAAATAGAGCATCTCCTCCAGAGTTACAGGATTTGACTGTTTGAATGAGTGTCCTACACGAGGACCGAAGGCTGTTTAGATTGGTGTATGGTATGATTAAATTCTCCAGTGCTGGGGACTTTTCAGGGTGTTTGAGTATTTTGAATGCCTCAATGAGTTGGTTTAGTTGGAGAAGGTTTGGGAGTTCTAACCAGCCGAGGTATTTTAGGTTAATACAATGATGAGTTCTGTATGGTTTACCAGTTGCGAATCTGGCTATGTGATTGTAGGAGCATGATAGTTTATTTAGGTCTGATTTATTAAGGTTGGTAAACAATGGAGAGGCATATAGAAGGGTAGAGAGTAAATGCGAGCGAGCAAGGGTTACTTTTGCAATTGGTGTTAGGAAGGATTTGATTCTATATAGTGACCCCAGTTTCTTGTTAACGGTCTTAATGGTTTGATTAATGTGGATGTCGAATTTGAGTTTATTATCAATGGTCACTCCTAATAGTTTCGTGTGGGAGTCTGGGGAGATAATTGTCCCATTATTGGATTGTATGGTAAAGGAAGTGTTAGGGAGTTTTTGGGTTGGATGGAAGAGTAATAATTTGGTTTTCTTTGGATTCAGAATTAGCTGCCGTCCAGATAGCCACTTTTCTATTGCTGTAAAACAGCTTTGGGTTTTAGATAGAAGTTTGTCAAGGGATTTGTCAGAACATATTAATGTCGAATCATCGGCATATTGAATACAGGTGGCCTCAGGGATGACTTTATGGAGGTCATTAATAAAGACTGAAAAGAGAAGTGGACCCAGTATGGACCCCTGAGGAACTCCAATGGTGTTTGGAAGGAGGTTGGAGAGCTTATTTTGCCAAAGTACTGCTTGCTTCCTACCAGAGAGATAGGCCTGAAACCAATCTAGTGTTAGGTTATCCAGGTGGAGATTTCTTAGGGTATCATGGAGTAGTCGGTGGTTAACCATGTCAAAGGCCTTTGATAGGTCCAGAAAGAGTGCTGAAGATATATTTTGTTATTCCGGTTATGGTTTATTATATCAGTAAAAGAGAGGAGGGCCGTAGTAGTGCTGTGATTGGGTCTAAAGCCATGTTGAGAGTTGGTGAGGAGATTGTTCTGGGTAAGATAGTGAAGGAGTTGTTTGTGTAGACATTTTTCCATGATTTTGGCTAGTGGTGACATTATGGCTATAGGCCGGTAGTTTGATAATTCAGTGGTTGAGCCACCTTTATGGAGTGGGATTACGTATGATATTTTCCATATTGCGGGAATTGTAGATTCGGAAATGGTACGATTAATAAGTATAGAGATGGGGTAAGCTATGTCATCTGCAGCTAGTTGTAAGTATTCAGCTGGCAGAAGGTCTGCGGAGAGGGTGCTTGGTTTAAGCTTTTGAAGTAAGGATCTAATGGAGGAAGTGGAGACTGGTTGTAGGTGGAAAGTGTGAAGAGTTTTTGGAGTGAGTTCTGTAACAGTGGAGGCTGTGGTGGGTAGTTGGTTAGCTAAGGCTTGGATAGTATCCGTAAAGAAAGTGTTAAAGGTATTGGCTACTTCTTCGGGGTTTTTATCTGATAATATATCTGGGGTAGGAGTGGAGGATTTCCCAGGATGGAGAAGGTTATTTAAACCTGCCCAAAATTTTTGAGGGTTGTTTTGGTGTTTATTTTGAAGTTGGCAGTAGTAGTTTCTTTTGTCCATTAATATGGCTGTTTTTGTCATATTTCTTTGCTGCTGGAATTTAATGCGGTCTAGGGGTGATTTGGTTGTACGCCATTTTTCCCAGGATTTGTTTCTGAGTTTTATTTTAGATTTAGAGTCTTTTGTAAGCCAAGGTGTAATATTTGTTTTAGTTTTGATTAGTCTTTTTGGGGCATGAGTATTAAGTATGGTTAGGAAAGTGGTATTAAACTTAGAAACTGCCTCTTCTAGGGGGAGATACTTAAGAGTTGCCCAGTTACAGGATCTAAGTTCCATTTTAAACTTTGAGAGGTCAAAATGTTTCTTATTTCGAATTGACTTATACGTGGCAGGTGTAGGACTACCTGTTTTATTTTTCCTTATGTATGTTATAAGGTGATCGCTAAGTTCATTTGGGAGGGTCCCAGACATATACATTTGGGGTTGGCTGTTTATAAGGATCCAGTCTAGGATACTCTCTTTTTGGTTAGAGTTCCCAATTCTGGTAGCAGAAGTGATGGTCTGAGAGAATCCATTTAGATTTATATGGGTAGGGTTAGTCTCTGAGGAGCATAGGTACCAGTCAATGTTGATATCGCCCAGGATTATAGTTTCCTGTGGGTAGTTATTGGATAGCCAGTTTAGAATGCTCTCCAATGTGTCAGAGTTTTTCCCAGGGGGGATATACATTACAATTAGATTAATACTTTTTTTTCTGTTTAGCTGTAGTTTTAGAGCAAGTATCTCAGCATTAGAGATTTTGGGTGGTTGAGTAGGGTTAAAAATGACATTTAGATTGCTTTTGTAGAGCACTGCAATACCACCGCCCTTTTTTTTTATGCGGTCAGCTCTATGTATATTATAGCCCGGTGGTATGATCTCATTGTCATTGGTCCCTGGTTTTAGCCAAGTTTCTGTTGAACACATAATATCTGGGAGGTGGGTAGCTAATAGAGCATGCAGGTTGTGTATTTTATTGTTGATGCTTCTGATGTTTAAGTGGCAGATTTGGAGGGAGTTAGTATATCTTGGTGGGCTATTAGAGTTGAATTTTGCTGTGGGGCCAGGGTTCGGGTGGACATCTCCATCTTTAGTGATGTTTTTTCTGAGATATTCCACCAGCCTCATAAGTTTCTGCAACAATTTCTGACCTTGTTTAGATTTGGGGCGTGTTTGGTCTGGTTTATAAGGGTAGTAGTAAATAGAATTAGCGGTTTTGCTGTGTAGCTGTTGGGTTATGTGATTGATACTACACAGGGGTAGGGGAGCTTTAGTTTGATATCTGGGGTAGTGAAAACCTGAGTAGGGCTGATCTTCATATTTGGTTATAAGGTAGAGTATGGTAATTACTGGTAGTAAAAAGGATATAATTTTTAGTGTTGTCCTTCTTTTTACCTGTAGGGCGGATTTTGTTATCTTTGAGCTGGGGTGCATTGCTGTAGGAGGAAAGTAGGAGCCTTTGCTTTTTAACGTTTGAAGGGGAGGAAGGTTTTGGTGTTTGAAAGGGGGTGGGGGGTAACAGAGAAGAGAAATTTGGTTGGCTAAGGAAGAAAGAGGGGCGTGGCTACCTAGCTATAAATGTAGGACTACTGGGGGCGGGTGGAATTTGGGGGCAGGGCGGGGCGCGGAGCGAGCCCGAGCGCAGCGAGGGCGAGCGGAGCGGGGTTTTTCCAGTTCCAAATTGACTAGGGGCAAGTGGAAAACAGGCAAGTAGAATTTTAATACAGCAAGTAACCCAAAACATCCAGTTCCAAATTGAACTGGAAATCATCAAATATAACTCCCCCTACTATTACTAGGGAACAGGTCCTTAATGCTCTCTCTAAGACCAAGAACACTGCATCAGTGGGCCCAGACAATATCACAGGATGCTTTTTAAATAGCATGAAACATGACCTATCAAACCCTCTGGAATTATTATTTATCTATATGCTCCAAACAGGCTTTGTACCTGATGAATGGAGAAAGGTAATGGTCATCCCTCTGCACAAAGGTGGGCCATCTACAGACACTGAAAACTAAAGACCCATAAGTCTCACTAGTCTTATATGTAAAGCCATGGAAAGAATTATCATGGAGATGATCAACAGAGATGTAGCAAGCCTTCAGACACTGGACCCAACCCAGTTTGGTTTTGTCAAGGGTAGAGCATGTCTAGTCAAGCTGGTAGACTTCTTTGAGAAGGTCACCAAAGCAATGGATGAGGGCAAAATCATTCACACTGCCTACATTGACCAGGCCAGGGCATTTGACACAACACCGCACTTGGGCATTGTTGATGAACTCAAGACATTAGGAACAAACCCATATGTCACCCTGTGGATAGCCAAATGGCTCACAGACAGGAGTCAGGAAGATAGAATTGGGGAGTCCACCTCTACAAAGAGGCCAGTCACAAGTGGAGTCCCTCAGGGATCAGTCCTTGGACTGCTCCTTTTTGTCATTTACTTCTCAGAAGTCAAGGCCAATGTCAGTGGTCTCTGGCTGACTAAACATGCAGATAATTGCAAATCAGGAGCTGTCACTGAATCTCACATTGACACAAATGTTCTCCAGGAGGGGCTGACACAGACAAAAAACTGGCGTCAGAGCCATGGACTAAATCTAAATGCCAAGAAATGCATACTAGTATCCGTTGGGAAGTAATCCATCCTTGGTAACTATCACATTGACAACACACCCCTTAAAGCTGACCCAGTAGTCAGGGACTTAGGGATACACGTATATAGTGATCTAGCCTTTGACCATCACGTGCCTACAGTAGCGAGAAAATCATTCTATGTTGCGCAAATTATAAACAAAGGTATGACATCTAATTCCAAGGAACTCATTGTTCCACTGTATTTGGCATTCATCAGACATGTCATTGTGTACATTGCCCCCTTTGGTATGTACCTAACTAGATATATCCAACAACTGGAAGTCCACAGATGTTCCTCACTAAAAGGATACAGGGCATAAGTAATATGTCCTATGCAGACCTTCTCAAGGCCCTATCCCTGTATTCTGTCTCCTACAGGCTTTTGAGGGGAGATCTATGCCTGGCATACAGGGCATTGTCAGACCCCACTCAGATGAACCCCCTGCATATCTACGAAACAAACAGCACCAGAATTACCTGCTTTAAAGACTTAAATCTTGCCTGTGATATAAATAGAACCTGCTGGAGAGAGAAGTATGTATCCCAGAGACTAGCTTGTCTATAGAACAGGCTCCCCATCCATGTGAAGCAGAGTTCCTCCCTAACCAATTCAAGTGCAACTTGGACATTTGGATTGGAAACCGGAAATTCATCCCTGGTTTTGCACCTATGTCTCTAATGGACACAGATAACCTGTAAATGGTTCATCTCCCAAGCCCATGCTTATACTTTTTGGATGTTGAGTTGACACTTAATGAGGGGCTCGTAGACATGAAGGAAAGATGTATGTGCAGGCAGGTATACTTATTTTAACAGTATGCATGCACCACACACTTTCAAGGGCATTGTGAGATCTCAGTTATGTAGACTAAGTAGACTCAACACTGATGACCTATGTTTTGGAAAGCAGTTAGAGGAGATGTTAGCTGATTTTACCTTTAGTGGTTACGATAGTTCACTCCTTTTTGCTGAGAAAAGTAAAGTGATACAGGACAGGAAGACTATACTGAGACCTACGTTCCTTTCTGATACCTTGGATGCTAGGGATACAGTTTCTAATGGACATACTAGTATAGAACCAATTAGATATGTGACTTCATTTAGTCTGAGGACACCATTTATAAAACAGATTATATCTAAGAACTGGTTAATTTTGATGGCTTCTAATGAGTTAAAGGTTCTATTAGGTAATAGACCTTACTTTGCATATATAAACATGAGAACTCTGAAGAACTCGCTATGTTATAAGGATTTTATTGGCAATACTGTTAGGCCTCTGTCCACCACTCCTGGCACATGTAGGTGTTACAGTTGTTCCTGCTGTGAGGATATTGTTAGCTCTGGAAGTGATGCCTTTGAACACCCTGTAACTGGAAAGATTTTTAGGTTTCATACATCAGCAACATGTACGACAACTCATATAGTATACTTGGCTACGTGTGTAGCATGTAAGTCTTTCTATGTAGGTAAGACTACACGCAAGTTAAAAGAAAGGATTATAGAAAATAATTCTGAGACCAGGAGATGCATTGATAGGAATGCCTTATATAAACATATGTCAGAGTGTGGACAACAGTATTTTTTAAGTTTAGAGTTATAGATTCTGTGTACCCTTCTCCAAGAGGTGGAGATATAAATAATTATTTGGAAATTAAGGAATTTGAGTGGATCCTGAGATTTGCCAGTGATTCTGCACCAAACCAATTTTGGTTAGGCTGAGTAGGTCAAGATTATAACAGTTATAGTAATGTATATATGTTTTAATATTTTAATATTATTGTTTTTAAGATGTTTATTTTAATTGTTCTAGTCATGTGATTTTTTGGCTGCTGCTCACATGACTTGTTTGGACCTATATTAAAGAGTAGAGAACTTTTGTATTTTTAGTATTGATGAAGGATTGTATCCGAAAGCGCTGCTGTGTTTTGCATTAAAGTGGTTTCTCCTTTCGTGTGTCTTATACTTATCAAAGGTATCAGAACTTGTCAGAGATTTGGGATGCATGGCTAGGCTTAAAAGGGCCCTTGTGGTCTTTAGCCTAGTAAACACCTATGAACCAATCATCCCACCAGGTATCAGTGGCCGTGTATCATTGATTAGTGTACTAAACATTAGGGAGCAGGCATTATAAGTGGTTTTAGCAAGCTTAAAGAATGTTTGGGTTACTTACATTTTTTAAAACTACTTAAAATTGTTACAATATATACTCTTAGTGTGCTATGTTTGTAGATGTTTTTATTGTAACTTAGTTATTTTGATATACAATTTTAGCACTTTTTAACTCTTGTTCTAGTCCTTTATGGCTGAACAATCAATGAAGTTGTAAAGGGAAGTGCTTGTATAATTCATAATGTAAATACACTGTGGAACCAGGATTGTGTTTTATATTCTAATGAAGTCTGAGGACACTCAGGGATGAAAGTATTAAGTATTTTACAATAAAAGCTTTGTTTGTGAAATTACCAACTATGTTTTTCTTAATTGTTTACCTATATGTGGCTTGAGTCTGTCCCAGAAAACAGTGTAGTTCAGGCCCTTGTATCAGGGTTGGCCCAGGATGACTCACATAACTGCAGATATGCAAGTCTCTTCCCTTTGATGGGGCTGTGATGGAAAAAAGATCTGTTAATCTGGTTTGTGCAGTTCTTAACTGTTATTGGCTTTGCAGCATGTGGTGTAAAGGACTCATGCATCTGCATCGTACCAGCTGAACCAGATGTGGGTGAGCGGAATGGTCACCACAATGATGTGGATGTAGAATCAAGTTAGTGTGGTGTGTCTGGGCTTTAGTGTGGCCTTTATGCTTGTGCTACATAGAAGGCCTGTTGAAAGGTACATTTAATGGTGATACAGACAGTAAGCTGACTCACTGACGTCAGTCAGAGTGGGTCAGTCATGCAGACGGTGTATGCAGATCATCGCCAATGGGGTCCCCTGGGGTTTACTTCTCATACTACTGTTTCAGAGTCACGGGGCAGTCATCTGCATCCTGTCACTAGTAATGGGTCACTACGGTTAGTCCTTTGACTGATCTTGTTAAATACTGATGTTTGATGTATCACACCAGGGTCAGAGCATTTTTTTCAGTCGATATTTCACAGAAACCAAGACTTGCAAGTGATGACAAATGACAGATCTATTGCCAGTGAAAAATGTTGAGGACCACAGAGTGGGAAGATGGCTGACAGATGAGATGTAAATGTAAAGGGCAACATAATACACTTAGATAAGAGAAATCCATGGAAAACACATATGCTAGGAATACTTCTCCTTCGGTGAATAGAGGCAAACAACAATAAAGTGGTGTGGAAGTGCAGTGTCTGAGAGCTAAAGATGTTTGTCATACATAATGATGGTAGTCAACCCAGCAGGGGCAAAAAGTGATTCTCCCATTGTACAGTTGCAGTAACGCCATATTGCATACACTGTGTGCAACTCTACTGACCCTATGGACAAACGGAGAAAAGCTAGTACACAGAGTGCATGGAACAGCTATGAATGTTACCCTCCATAGTCACGACATCGCGGAGTACCTTTGAAGGAAAGAAGAATGGGACATTCCACCTTATACGTCTAAGTCCTAATAATGAAC
Source organism: Protopterus annectens (assembly GCF_019279795.1). Taxonomy (NCBI): domain Eukaryota; kingdom Metazoa; phylum Chordata; order Ceratodontiformes; family Protopteridae; genus Protopterus; species Protopterus annectens. Next base: position 1,774,708,474 of record NC_056729.1, read on the forward strand.
GTCATCGGATATCTCTGTACCCAAGGAACTGTCTTCCATTTCCTGTTCGGCCTTCTGTTCTACTGAATTTGATAATCACATTTCCAAAGTAGTTAGAAAATCCTTCTATGTGGCCCACCTAATCACAAAAGGGTTTGCATCCAGATCAAAAGAGGTCATTGTGCCCTTCTATGCATCACTCATCAGACCCATCTTAGAGTACAACCCCCCATTTGGGATGTACCTTACAAGACACCCGCAACAGCTGGAAAGACCACAAAAGTACCTCACCAAGAGGATCACTGGCCTCAAAGAGATGCCCTATGCAGCTCGACTGAAGAAACTCCAGCTGTACTCGGTTGCATACCGTCTACTCAGAGGTTATCTCTGCATGACATACAAGGCAATGCCCAACCCAGAATTGATGGACATGCTCCACCTAAAGAGAACCATATCCCCTCAAGCCACACACTCTAAGGATCTAAACCTCACCACAACAATAGTAGGACATGCTGGAGGAATAGATTCCTGTCCCAGAGACTTCTCATGCTCTGGAACAAGATTCCAGTCTACATTAGGCAGAGCTCCTCACTAACACTCTTCAAGAGAAACCTTGACGAGAGGATGGGAAACAGAAATTTTATCCCAGGGATCACTTCAATGGCTCTGCTGGACAGAGGCACAGGGAACTAATCTAAGGGGGTGGCGAAAGCCAACACATTCCGGCTATGCTTATAAATGCCTTTGGGCAGATAGCCTAGTACCTACCTATGAACCTATGAATTCTCTCACTTTCAAATGCATTCACAATTACTGCTCCCCTCTAAAAACATCTGCTGTAGATCATAATTAGCTTCTGCCCCTTACGGAATGTCAGTAATAACTTATTAATCCAACTGCTGTGCTGTTTCTAAAAAAGCCTTCAGAAGAGGTTGTTGTGCAACAGTGAACAAATTCCAGTAACTATCAGATCCTCTGTCAATTTACATACCTTTAGAAATCTTCCCAAAAGGCATTTTAAGGATGAATCTAAATATTTCTTTTTCTTTCTCATGGTTGATTTGCACTCATGCCCTACCAGCTCTTATTTACTTGTCCTTATTTAGACATATTACTCATACAGTTTAAAAATAAAGTTTATGCATTATTTTATTTCATTTATTTATTGACTGCTAGCCCAATAATTGTACTGGTGTTGGGACCCTTTCCAGGCATGACTGTAGCCACAATGTCAAAGACAGTAACAAATAAGAAATGCACAGGAACAGAAAAAGAAAGAAAAAGAAAAAAATAATAATTCTACAATTAAGACACTTGACAAAGATCGCATGCACAATACATAGCCAAGGTGTAATACTTAATAAGTAAAACATAACACAATATTTACAATAATACCTACATTATTAATGTTTAAATTTACAATGGAAACTTCATTATAAATGCAGAATGGTATGTAAGGATATTACTTGCCTCACAGTGCTATAACATGTTACTACAGTTATGGACTAGGAATCAGCATGTGAATGTTGCACGGCTGCATAAAAATAAAGTGGGGAGGGGGATAATTATATTTACATGACTGTTGTTGCCCTATGGTAGTATCAAACCTGCAAACTTTGGAAAGGAACAACTAGTATAGTGGAACCTAAGAACTAATATACCATTGTGTTAGCCCATGTCTTAGTAGCACTTGCGTTTACTTTATTTGAACTGGTCTACAAGTGTTTTCTTCACAGTCAGTAGTTGTTCTATATGAACAGAAAGGAAGGTGCTACAGAGAAGGTAATGGATTCCAGTCTTCCATCAATACAACAACTTTATTCTGCAAGAAGCATCCGCAGGGCCACCAAAATAATACAAGACACCACACATCCTGCGCATGCGCTGTTTAAGAATCTGGCATCAGGCAGGAGATTATCACATCATCCGTTGCAGGACTACAAATTTCACTAATAGTTTCTACCCCACAGTGATTAGATCTAACTTGAGCACTAGTCCCAGGGGTCTGGACACATAATAAGTCAATTTTTATTTATTTGTGCATACCTGGCTTATGTACTTGTGTTCCCTACCTTGAACTGTAATTCTACCCAGTTAAGAGTCCTTATTGCTACATTTTAACTATGGTATGGCTGATTACCTGTAAGATAGCATTATAGTACTGTTTACCCCTACCTAGAGAACTATTACACCACTGTGTGCTTGTGCTGTTCTACTATTAGCTCTGTCTGCTCAAATGGTCTAAACACTAGCCGATAATATAGATTAATAGACTTATTAAGTTCAGTACTTCCTAGGAAATGCTAATCTGATTTTAAATTTGCATTTACTCACCACATTTCTAATCTACAGAGCACCAAATTTAGCTGCACACTTATTCATATACTGTTTTAATTTTTTCCTGTAATCACACTGTGTCTTTTTTAATTTTTGTCTCTTACTCTATGAACCCAGCTCTCCATCCTGAGATCCCTGTACATGAGTAGGAGTTTTGTGCCCTGCTTGTTGACCTTGAACCATAACCCAAATCAATTTTCAGCTGTCTCATCCCTAACACCAGAAATAGGACCTAAAGATCTCCCTGAACCTCAATTCCTCAAAGGACCAGAAAGTATGTGTTCTGCTATAAAGTGCCTGTAACAGCTATATAGTTTAACCTAATACCTTGTGTCTTAGCACGCCTTCTTGCCTGGATAGCCAGCAGCCTTACCCCTTTGTACTCTCTAGTCCCCACATTTTTTCTTTCCTGCATTTCCCCTTAATTATCTCCAAGCTTGTCCCCCCAGTCCCTGACTGCTATTCTACTTTCAGGAGCTACTGCTGCAATATAGGGTCTGTCTTCTAGATAGTGCCCTCACCTAGTTTCACCTTCCTTTATACTGCTCCTTCTACCCTAGACCTTAGCTCAGAAACATTACTTTTTTTTTTGCTATATTGCAGTCCCACTCTACCCCTCCCAAGTCTCTGTTACACAATTTAGTACTCCCTCCACTATTACAACCACATTTATTTTTCTCTTTGCTTATCTCCACCCACACTCACAAAAACAGTCAAACTTCCATTGATTGTTCTCACTCAGCTTCTTACTTATCTTGTCTGCCCGCTCCGTTTGCCCTGCAGGCTCACTCCGCTCCCCTACCCTACCCCCAATTCCCACCCACCCCCAGGGGTCCTACACTTATACTTCCATAAGTCACACCCTCTATCCCAACCATCCAATCCAATACTTCTACCAACTTAATTATTTTAACCATACTCCACCCATTTTCACATTTTCCTCCCCAACATCCTGTACCTCCTCCTAATAACCCTCTTAAAGCTATCTCATTTCCTATCACCACTCCCACACTAACAACTGCATTAAACCCTTACTTTCCTTTGTCTTTCCTACCCCATTTCCTGTTATAACCACATAATAAACTCTTTAAAATATGTCTTCAACAACTAAACCTATCCTAACTAAATGTTTAATACTATTTACTCTCATATCTATTCTCACCTCCGCCTATCTCTTCACCCCCATTAACAAAGTCAATTTTAACTACTTCAACTACTCTCCTAAACAAACAGCTAGTGATAAATACACCTTTACCCATTTTCAAATAAACACCACAACCACACCCTGCTACCTGCTAGCCAAGTATCATCGACTTATTCATATTAAATTCAATAACACAACTCTAAAGAAACTAAAATACCTAACCAGCTTCCTCAACCACCCATTTTCTGCCCTAAAAACTCCCACCTTAAAAGATGGTGACATCCATCCCAACCCAGGCCCCACAAGCTTCTCATCTTGTACAACTCCTTCATCCACTTCCCCCACCATTACTACCCACACCTGTCTCTCAAATTCTTTACTTCTAGGTCATCTTAATATCCGCAGTATAAACAATAAAATTCCTTATCTCCATGTCCTTCTTGATACTCATTACTGCCCATCTCCATGCTCTCCTTGATACTCATTGCTGCCCATCTCCATGCTCTCCTTGATACTCATTACTGCCCATCTCCATGCCCTCCTTGATACTCATTACTGCCCATCTCCATGCCCTCCTTGATACTCATTACTGCCCATCTCCATGCCCTCCTTGATACTCATTCCTTTCATATACTCTGCCTTACTGAAACCTGGTTAAAACCAGAAACTAAAGATAATGAAATAATTCCCCCAGGTTACAACATATTAAGACTCGACCGCACTAAACGTAGAGGTAGGGGAGTAGCTCTACTGTATAAATCCACTCTACAGATCTCCTCCCTATCTTCCAACCCACCTCAGGATAGTAAAGCTGAAGTTTTGATCTCCCGACTTCAACTAAATGCTTCCAAAGCCCTATATATTATCTGCATCTACCTACCACCTGGCAATAATATTTCTATAACTGAAGACATTCTAAGCTGGGTATCAACTTCTTACCCACAAGAAACCATTATACTTGGCGATTTCAATACTGACTGGAAACGTGTAAACACAGAGAATCCTTCATCACATATCAATCTTCATGGCTTTAGTCAAACTATTACCACCACCACTAGAATCAACAAACCCAATAATAAAGAGAGTATCCTAGATTGGATACTCATTAATAAACGTCAACACGTTTACAAGGCAGGAACTCTACCAGATGACTTAAGTGATCATATGTTAACATACCCCATAAGACAAAATAATGATATCCCTAACACCCCTACTTACAAGATCTCTCAAACCAACAAACATTTTAACCCTGTGTTATTCCAAAATGAACTTAGTGCCTGTAATTGGTACCCACTAAAAACTCTCCCTCTTGAGCAGGCAGTCAAATATTTTAATTCTAAATTCTTAACTATCCTTGACAAGCATGCTCCTAAATGTTCTATCAGAATGAAATCCAAACCTGCCCCCTGGCTTTCAAAAGAAACTAGACAAGTCATATTACTTAGAAATAAATCTTGGCCCAAATGGAGAGCATCCAAAAATATCTCAGAGCAACAAACATTCAGACAGCTAAGGAATACCACTAAAAAAGCTATACTGACTGACAAAAAAAAACTACTATTGTAACCTACAGCAATCTCACCAAAACAACCCACAAAAATTCTGGTCTAGCGTTAATAGACTCCTACACCCAGGACATTCCAGTACACCACCCCCTCTTGGGGCTGATAACAATACCTCCCTTCAAACTGCCAATGCCTTTAATACCTTCTTTACTGACACCATAAAATCTCTAGCCTCCCAACTGTCCACTAACAACTCTAATCTCCAAACTTCTTTATCTAATACTCACCCTACATTCCAATTACAACTCACCGCTACCACATATATCCAAAAACTTTTACATAAATTAAAGCCATGTACTCCATCTGCAGACCAAGTTCCATCTGAATACCTGCAAAAAGCAGCCAAAGCAGTTGCATATCCTATATCAATCCTTATAAACAGAACCATAAATGAAGGAAACATCCCAGATATCTGGAAAATTTTCCACATTATCCCTCTATATAAAGGTGGAAATTCCAATGAGTATTCCAACTATAGGCCAATAGCACTCTTATCACCCTTAGCAAAAGTTATGAAAAAATGTATTCACCATCAACTTATCAACCACCTAACCCAACATAATATATTAGCTAATTGTCAGCATGGCTTCAGGCCATTTCATAGTACCACCACAGCCCTCCTATCATTCACTGACTCTATATCAATAAAAACCGTAACAACAACTTCCTCTCATCTGCACTCTTTATTGATCTGTCAAAAGCTTTTGACATGGTCAACCACCCACTACTCCTAAAAACTCTTGAATCCCTTGCTCTTGACACCAAGGCTGTTCATTGGTACAACCACAAAGCATTCTATAATTATGTCAAGAATCTAAATGGCAATGCTCAGATCTGCTCTGAGCTAAAACAGAATGGCATTAAATATACTGATCCAAAGGATATTGCCAATATTCTGGCAGATCGATTCAGTGCCAACTTCACCCCACTCTCACCCCCTAAATGGCCCATCTCAATACCGGAAGATTGCCAAATTCCAGTAATAACGGCCACACAGGTACAAAACGCACTCTCTAAAGCCAAGAATACAGCATCCATGGGACCAGATGACATCCCGGGCTGTGTACTACATGAACTACAATATGAACTGGCACCTCACCTAAGTGTCATGTTTAATCATAGCCTCACCTCAGGTTTCGTGTCCACTGAGTGGCGCAGAGCTATAGTTATCCCAATCCATAAGGGGGGATCCACCTTGGATCCCGGAAACTACCATCCCATCAGTCTGACAAGCCTTATCTGCAAGGCCATGGAGCGTATTATCATGGAACTTATAAACAAAGACATTGGCAACCTTCAAACACTGGACCCCACCCAGTTTGGGTTTGTGAAGGGCCAATCTTGTCTCCTGAACCTGATTGACTTCTTTGAATCAGTCTCCAGAGCCATGGACAAGGGTAAGGTGGTCCACACAGCCTATCTAGACCTTGCCAAGGCCTTTGACACCATCCCCCCTCTGGAATCATAGATAAACTTACTAAGTTGGGCATTAATCCCTATGTCACCCAATGGGTTGCTAAATGGCTTACTGATAGAACCCACACTGTAAAAGTAGCCGACTCCAAATCCAGCTCCAGACAAGTGACAAGTGGAGTACCTCAGGGTTCAGTCCTGGGGCCGCTCTTGTTTGGCATCTACTTCTCTGAAGTACAGGTCAACACTAAGGGACTCTGGCTAACAAAGTTTGCAGATGACTGCAAACTGGGAGCCATTATTGAATTCCCAAATGATGTGGATACTCTACAAAAGGGCCTTACAGAAACAGATGCTTGGTGCCAGAGCCATGGGCTCAAGCTCAATGCCAAGAAATGTATTGTTATCCCCTTTGGGAAAAAACATGTATCCATGAATTACCATATAGGTGGCAGTACACTAAACACAGAAAGTGTGATAAGAGACTTAGGGACACAGGTGGACAGTGGTCTCACCTTCGATAACCACATCGCCACAACAGTCAGGAAATCCTTCTATGTGGCACACCTCATCACGAAGGGCTTTTCATCCAGAAAAAAGGAGGTCATTGTCCCACTGTACTCATCCCTCATTAGACCCATTATAGAATACAATGCCCCATTTGGTATGTACCTCTCAAGACATCTGCAACAACTGGAAAGGCCTCAGAAATACCTCACTAAAAGAATCACAGGCCTAAAGCAGATGCCCTATACTGACCGCCTTAAAAAACTCCAGCTATACTCTGTCGCATATCGTCTACTCAGAGGCGATCTCTGCTTAACATACAAGGCCATATCAAACCCAGAGCTGTTGGACATGCTACACTTAAAGAAATCCCAATCCCTCAGAGCCACACACTCTAGGGATCTAAACCTTGTCATCACAATAAACAAAACATGCTGGAGGGATAGGTTCCTGACCCAGAGACTCCCCAGACTCTGGAATAGATTGCCCATACATGTCAAGCAGAGTGCCTCTTTGGACCTCTTCAAGAGGAACCTTGACGATTGGATGGGAGAAAGGAAATTCACCCCAGGGATCACGTCAGTCGCCCTGCTAGACAGGGGTCCAGGAAAGTAAATAATGTGGGAAGAAATAGCCAGGGAATTGTTATGGCTAGGCTTGTATAGGCCCTAGGGCTGATAGCCTAGTACCAACCTATGAACCTATGAACCTAAGTCCTACCTTGACAATAGGAAACAAGTAGTTCTTTGGGAGAATAAACTGTCCTCCCAGCTACCAGTCTCCCTTGGAGTACCTCCATTATCAGCTCACTTCTATTCTCTTTATTCATCAATGAGCTTTACTTAGCAATCCCTCAAGCTACCTGCATACAATATGCAGATGATTCCACGCTCATATGTTCTGCCAACTCCACATCTGAACTACAATCCCTAACTCAGATAGTATTCAACTCAGTCGAGGCATGGTTCCTAAAACGTTGCCTCCTTTTGAATGCCAAAAAAACAAGCTATTACTCTTTACACCTAACAGTAAGTCCCCCCAAATCAATTTCTCTATCAAATCAAATAATGACACCATTATAACCCCCGACTCTACCACTAAACTATTAGGAGTCTTAATTGACAATAACCTTACATTTGATAATCATATCAATAACACTATAAAATCCGTAAATAGAAAATTAGGCTCCCTATATAGAATAAAACCATTCTTAACACCAACAGCCAGAGCTACTATTACCCACTCACACTTAATCTCCACTCTTCTCTATGCCTCCCCCATTTACACCAACCTAAAGAAAAGTAATCTCACTAAACTAACTCCTATAATAATATTGCAAGGTTTGCCACTGGGACCCCATTTAGAACCCACCACTGTCTGAACTTAAAGCAACTTAACTGGCTTGAACTAAAAAACATTCTGATACTCTCCCAACTTACCGTTATTCATAGGGTATTGTACCAGCCCAAGAACCCACCGATACTCACTAACCTTGTTACCCCCTATGTAAACCTCGACTCCTTACGCTCCTCCACAACATTCTGATACTCTCCCTACTTACCGTTATTCATAGGGTATTGTACCAGCCCAAGAACCCACCGATACTCACTAACCTTGTTACCCCCTATGTAAACCTCAACTCCTTACACTCCTCCACAACATTCTGATACTCCCCTACTTACCATTATTCATAGGGTATTGTACCAGCCCAAGAACCCACCGATACTCACTAACCTTGTTACCCCCCATGTAAACCTCGACTCCTTACGCTCCTCCACAACATTCTGATACTCTCCCAACTTACCATTATTCATAGGGTATTGTACCAGCCCAAGAACCCACCGATACTCACTAACCTTGTTAGCCCCTATGTAAACCTCAACTCCTTACGCTCCTCCACAACGTTCTGATACTCTCCCAACTTACCGTTATTCATAGGGTATTGTACCAGCCCAAGAACCCACCGATACTCATTAACCTTGTTACCCCCTATGTAAACCTCAACTTACCCCCTCAGCCCAAGAACCCACCGATACTCACTAACCTTGTTACCCCCTATGTAAACCTCAACTCCTTGCGCTCCTCCACAACATTCTGATACTCTCTCTACTTACCATTATTCATATGGTATTGTACCAGCCCAAGAACCCACCGATACTCACTAACCTTGTTACCCCCTATGTAAACCTCAACTCCTTACGCTCCTCCACAACATTCTGATACTCTCCCAACTTACCATTATTCATAGGGTATTGTACCAGCCCAAGAACACACTGATACTCACTAACCTTGTTACCCCCTATGTAAACCTCAACTCCTTATGCTCCTCCACAACATTCTGATACTCTCCCGACTTACCATTATTCATAGGGTATTGTACCAGCCCAAGAACCCACCGATACTCACTAACCTTGTTACCCCCTATGTAAACCTCAACTCCTTACGCTCCTCCACAACATTCTGATACTCTCCCAACTTACCATTATTCATAGGGTATTGTACCAGCCCAAGAACCCACCGATACTCACTAACCTTGTTACCCCCTATGTAAACCTCAACTCCTTACACTCCTCCACAACACTGTGATACTCTCCCAACTTACCATTATTCATAGGATATTGTACCAGCCCAAGAACCCACCGATACTCACTAACCTTGTTACCCCCTATGTAAACCTCAACTCCTTACGCTCCTCCACAACATTCTGATACTCTCCCAACTTACCATTATTCATAGGGTATTGTACCAGCCCGAGAACCCACCGATACTCACTAACCTTGTTACCCCCTATGTAAACCTCAACTCCTTGCGCTCCTCCACAACATTCTGATACTCTCCCAACTTACCATTATTCATAGGGTATTGTACAAGCCCAAGAACCCACCGACACTCACTAACCTTGTTACCCCCTATGTAAACCTCAACTCCTTATGCTCCTCCACAACATTCTGATACTTTCCCGACTTACCATTATTCATAGGGTATTGTACCAGCCCAAGAACCCACCGATACTCACTAACCTTGTTACCCCCTATGTAAACCTCAACTCCTTACGCTCCTCCACAACACTGTGATACTCTCCCAACTTACCATTATTCATAGGGTATTGTACCAGCCCAAGAACCCACCGATACTCACTAACCTTGTTACCCCCTATGTAAACCTCAACTCCTTACGCTCCTCCACAACGTTCTGATACTCCCCTACTTACCATTATTCATAGGGTATTGTACCAGCCCAAGAACACACCGATACTCACTAACCTTGTTACCCCCTATGTAAACCTCAACTCCTTACGCTCCTCCACTAAACTACTGGCTAGCAATACCAAATCTAATAACATGGCAGGTGACTCCTTGTTTTGTAATACCACTGGAAAATTCTGGAACATGTTGCCATCAGATCTAACTGCACTTCCCTCCTTCCCACTCTTTAAACAAAGGCTGAAGCAACATCTTATAACGAACTGGTTATGCCCTTGTTGTTACCCGGACTAATTGTCTGCATTCTTTTTTTTTTCGTCATGTTTCTATATCCTCCCTCCCCTTTTACTTTTTCAGTCACTACTTACCCCTTAGTAGCATAAACTACTTTAAACTATTTCCTAAAAATAGGAGATGAACTAGCTGTGAACATATTTGTTAACAACCTCACATACATTACTTTAGGAATATCTTATTCCTTTCAAAGCTCCTGTATTTCTTAATTAGCTTATTTTACTGTAGCTAAGGCTCTCTACTGATTTCTAACGATTGTATTATTTTTATATTGGTGTAAATATTTCTCTTTGTATATGGTATTGTTTCTTAGATAGTATTGACTTTGGAACTACTGTTCTCTCATGTACTGTTTGTCTTACACTTTCATGCTTCCTTTTTCTCACAAAATTGTACATTATAAACATTTAAATGTTACTGTGGAGCTTTTCTCCCCAGGCCTCTGCTGAAAATGGAAATATATCCAGTTGGACTAGCCCGGTTAACAAATGTAAAATAAAATAAATAAAATAAATAAATAAAATATACTTACATATATTCCAAGTAAGTGCAATATCTATTTATGATATCCATAGCCAGAATTATTTAACCCACATGTGCAACATTAGACAAATAACTTAGGCATTTCAATCTGTAGTGTGTTTTGAATTACTTTAAATGGGGTAGTTAATTTAATTCAGTGGAGGGTATTCTTTTGGTATTTGAGTGTTGATAAATATCTCTGCTCTTTCTTGCGTGTATTGGGAGTGGTGTTGTATTTGTTAATAATGTTTATTCTTGTACTTGTATGTGTTTGTTACTTTCCTTTGTAATCTGAAGAAATGACTGACTTCAACAATGAGCTAAGCTTCTTGTGTCATTCTAACGGGATCCAGTACCTGTCCACCTGGGACGACATGATCGACAAACCACGATGCTTTACCAGAGATGGTCTGCACCTGTTGCCCCTGGGATTCTGGATACAGCCCTATAGTGCCTTGTTTAGGCAAGATTCAAACAACAAACTCACCATCAGAGCAGGTACAAGCTACTCAATGCTAGAAGTCTAAACCTCAACATGCACTCACTCAAGGCACTCCTTAAAATGGAGAACATCGACTATAACTCATAACACACCTTTCGGCTACCTAACCTGGACCGAAACACTAAAGGAGGAGGAGTATCCATATTCATTAAGGATATCCACACCTCCAGGCTAGTTGCTCAACATAATGCATCTGAAATTATCCAAGTGCAGCTAACACTGGGCAAGACTGCAATCCAGCTTGTAGCTAGCTACAGATCCCCCACCATGCCCAAGGATGCCCACTCAATGTTTCCTGATATACTGGATAATATTAAGGTACAGCCCAATTCCCTAACAATGGGTGATGTCAACTACCCCACCATCAGCTGGGAAAACTACTCATGTACTAACTCATTTGCTCAACGCTTTCTGAAATTTATAAATTATAACGCTCTGGATCAGCTTGTCCATACCACCACCAGGGGCAGCAATATCCTGGACCTGGTCATCACCAATATGGGTAACCAATGTTCCACCCAAGAGGTAAACTCCTCGCTGGTCAGATCCAACCACAGGCTAATCACCTTAGACATCCATACCCCACCCCCCCATTAAGGAAATCACCATAAAAAACTTCTCCAAAGCCAACTTCATGCTTATTAAGATAGAAGTGACAAACTTCAAGACACCCATATAGACGGAAAATAGAGGTACAACTGTTGAATCCTATACAAATGCACTGTATAAACACATACAAAGTGCATGGATTGTGCCATCTCCAACAAAACCAAGACCCTATCCTCCAAAAAAAGGAAACCAATCTGATGGTCCCTTGCCATAAATAAACTCTACAATAGAAGGAAGAAGCTATTGTAAAAATGAGTAAAATCCCCTGACTGCAAGAACTCCATGGTCAGCCTCAGTAAGAAGGTGAGATTCCTCATGAAATCCTCCAAAGCTAGTTAAGAAAATAAAATTGCCACTGATTCTAAAGACAACCACAACGCATTCTACAGCTATGTCAAGAATCTCAATGGCAGCACTCAGATCTGCTCTGAGCTACAGCACAATGGCACTAGATGTACAGAACCAACTGATATTGCAAACATCCTGGCAGACCGGTTCAGTGCAAACTTTACCCCCCCCCCCTCACCCCCCAAAGGGCTCCTCTCTATACCAGAAGAATTGCAAAGCCCCTGTAATCACGGATGCACAAGTAAGGACCGCATTCTCCAAAGCCAAGAACACAGCATCCATGGGACCAGGCAACATCCCAGGCTGCGTTCTGCATGGACTACAGAACGAACTGGCACCCCACCTAAGTACCATATTCAGTCATAGCCTCACTTCAGGATTTGTGCCTACTGAATGGCACACAGCAACAGTTATCTCACTCCACAAAGGATGCACCACCTTGGACCTCGGGAACTACTGCCCCATTAGCCTGATGAGCCTGGTCTGCAAGGCCATGGAACTTATCATGTTGGAAACAATAATGGAAAAAAACTAAGGGTAATGCTGCTCAATGCCAGAAGTCTAAATCTCAAGATGCATGCCCTCGAAGCCCTCCTCAGTATAGAGAACATCGATGTCTGTGCTGTGACTGAAACCTGGTTCAAGGCTCCTGAGAGCACCCCAGCACTATCAGGTTTTACCTCATATCATGCGTTCCGGCCCCAAAACCCGGACCGTACCACAAAAGGAGGGGGTGTATCCATATTCATCAAGGATACCCACACCTCCAGGCTGGTGGCAACTCACAAAGCATCAGAGACCATTCAGGTGCAATTAACCATAGGCAAAACTGCAACACAGTTTGTAGCATGTTACAGGCCACCCTCTCAAACTCAGGAACCCCACACAGCCTTCCTGAAGACACTGGAGAGTATAAATGCCTCTCCAAACACCATCATATTGGGTGAATTCAACTACCCAAACATAGACTGGGAACATTACTCAAGCCCCAATACCCTAGCCCAAAGGTTCCTGGAGTTCATAAACTCAAATGCTATGGAACAACTTGTCACCATTCCCACAAGAGGTGAAAATATACTAGACCTGATCATCACAAACATGGGGACAAAATGCTCCACACCAGAAGTATATCCCTCATTGGTGAGATCAGACCATAAACTAATCTCAATGGAGATCCACATCCCGCCCTCACCCCCAACAAAAAAGACCACAGTGAAGAACTTCTCAAAAGCCAACTTCACACTTCTTAAGACTGGTGTGGTATCCTTCAAGGCCCCTGAGCCATTGGAAACCACAACCCATGCTGCTGAATCCCTTACAAATGCTTTCTACGAGCACCTCCAGGATTGCATGGATCAAGCAATCCCAAATAAAATCAAGACCCTTTCCACCAAAGGCAAGCGCCCGATCTGGTGGACCCCAGCCATAAACAAACTTTACAACAAGAGGAGAAAGCTTCTACAAGATAGAGCAAAATCCCTAAAAGGGAAGACATCTCTGATCAATACTAGTAAAAAACTACGATCACTCATAAAATCATCCAAGGCCAACTTTGAGAGAAAAATCGCCAAGGACTCAAAAGACAGTCATAAGGCCTTCTTTAGCTATGTTAGAAATCTGGGTGGAAACTCCCAGATATGCTCGGAATTAGTCCAAAATGATACAAAAATCACTGAACCCACAGACATTGCAAACATACTGGCAGACAGGTTCAGTGAAAATGTCTCCCCTCCCTTCCCCCCAAAAGGAGAAATATCTATCCCAGCAGAGTGTAGCCTCCCAATCATCTCAAATGCCCAGGTGAGAGCTGCTCGCTCTAAAGCTAAAAACACAGCATCAATGGGACCGGATGGTGTCCCCGGCTGTGTGCTACACGAACTCAATGAGGAACTAAACCCACACATAAGGCTGCTGTTTAATCTTAGCCTTACCACAGGATACGTACCCAAAGAGTGGCATACAGCAACTGTGGTCCCACTCCACAAAGGCGGTGCTTCTACGGACCCTGGTAATTACCGCCCCATAAGCTTAACAAGCCTGGTCTGCAAAGCTATGGAGAGGATCATAATGGAACTCATAAATAAAGACATAGGGGACCTACAGACATTGGATCCTACCCAATTCGGCTTTGTCAAGGGCAGATCATGCCTCTTGAACTTGGTCGACTTTTTGAAACAGTCACCAAGGCCATTGATGAGGGTAAGGCAGTTCACACAGCCTACCTTGACCTTGCAAAAGCTTTCGACACAATACCCCACTCGGGTATCATAGAAAAGCTCACCAGCTTAAATGTAAACCCATATGTCACAAGATGGGTTGCAAACTGGCTCAAGGACAGAACCCACAGGGTTAGAGTTGCTGGTGCCATGTCAGACTCCAAGCCGGTCACAAGCGGTGTCCCACAGGGCTCAGTCCTGGGCCCCCTCTTGTTCGGCATCTACTTTTCAGAAGTGCAGGCAAACATAGGAGGATTGTGGCTGACAAAGTTTGCAGATGACTGCAAACTGGGCGCCATAGTTGAAAATCCATCAGACACAGATATCCTTCAGAGAGGGCTCATGGAAATGGATAACTGGTGCCAGAGCCATGGCCTTAAGCTAAACGCCAAAAAATGTATAGTCATACCCTTTGGTAAAAACAAGGTAACCCCAAGTTACCACATAGGTGGCAATCCATTAAGCACAGAAGAGGTTATCAGGGACCTGGGGACCCAAGTTGACAGTAACCTTTCTTTTGACACTCACATTGCCAAAGTGGTTAGGAGGACCTTCTACATTGCCCACCTGATTATGAAGGGATTCACATCCAGTCAAGGGAGGTCATTGTTCCCCTGTACTCTTCACTTATCAGACCAATGATTGAGTACAATGCCCCATTCGGAATGTATCTTACCCGACACCTGCAGCAATTGGAAAGACCCCAAAACTTCCTCACCAAAAGGATAAAGGGGCTCAAAAATATGCCATATGCTGCCCGACTGAAGAAACTCCAGCTCTATTCAGTCGCATACCGTCTGCTCAGAGGTGACCTGTGCCTGACATACAAGGCCATGTCCAACCCAGAATTAATGGACATGCTCCACCTCAAAAAATCCAAATCCACCAGAGCCACAAGAGCAAGAGACTTAAACCTCAACACGATATAAATAGGACATGCTGGAGGGACAGATTCATCACCCAGAGACTCCCTATGCTGTGGAACAGAATCCCGGTCCATGTGAGACAGAGCACCTCGCTGGCTCTGTTCAAGAGGAATCTTGACCAGTGGATGGGAGATCGTAGGTTTACCCCGGGGATCATCTCTGTATCACTGCTGGACAGAGGCACGGCAAACTAATGGGTATAGTATTCTTCAACCTAAGGGGTGGTGAAAGCCACACAACTCTGGCTAGGCTTATAAATGCCCTAGGGCAGATAGCCTAGTATGAACCTATGAACCTATGAACCTATGGAGCTTATAAACAAAGACATAGGTAACTTCAAAACTCTGGACCCCACTCAGTTTGGGTGTGTAAAAGGTAGCTCATGTCTCCTAAACCTGACTGACTTCTTTGAAGCAGTCACCAGAGCTGTGGACGAGGGTAAGGTGGTGCACACAGCCTATCTTGACCATCCCCCACTCTGGAATTATAGATATACTCACTAGATTGGACATAAATCCCTATGTCACAAGATGGGTGATCAACTGGGTCACTGACAGAACCCACACAATGAAAGTAGTTGACTCCAAATCCATCTTCAGACCAGTGACAAGTGGAATACCACAGGGTACAGCCCTGGATCCTCTTGTGTTTTGCAGCTCCAGGCTAAAACAGCCGGTCTTTGGCTAATGAAGTTTGCAGATGACAGCAAACTAGGAGCCATAATAGAATCACCTAATGATGTGGACATTCTACAAAGGGGCCTCACTGAGGCGGATGCTTCGTGTTAAAGTCATGGCCTCAAGCTCAGTGGTAAGAAGTGCATTGTCTTACCCTTTGGGAAAAACTCTGTACCCATGAACTACCATATAGGTGGTAGCCTACTAAACAACAAAAGTGTGATAAGAGACCTTGGGACACAGGTGGACAGTAGTCTCTCCTTTGATAATCACATCGCCACAGTAGTCAGGAATTCCTTCTAAGTGGCATACCTCATCACAAAGGGGTTCTTCTCCAGAAAAAAGGAGGTCATTGTTCATCTCTGCTCTTCCCTCATCAGACCCATTATAGAGTACAACTCCCCATTTTGCATGTATGTCACAAGACATCTACAACAACTGGAAAGACCACAGAAATACCTCACTAAGAGGATTACTGGCCTCAAACAGATGCCATATGCAGACCATCTCAAAAAACTCCAGCTCTACTCCGTCGCATATCGCCTACTCAGAGGAGACCTCTGCCTAACATACAAAGCCGTGTCATACCCAGATCTGTTGGACATGCTACACTTAAAGAAACCCCAAACTCTCTGAGCCACACATTCCAGGGACCTAAACCTTGTCAGCACAATAAACAGAACATGCTGGAGGGATAGAGTCCTGTCCTACAGACTTCCCCTGCTCTGGAACAGATTACCCATTCATGTGAAACAAAGCTCCTCATTAGGACTCTTCAAGAAAAATCTTGACAATTGGATGGGAAATAAGAAACTCACCCCGGGGATCACTTCTGTGGCTTTGCTCAACAGGGGCACAGGAAAATAATTTTCTTGGGTGGCAAAAGCCAGGGAACATTTTTGACTAGGCTTATATAGGCCCAAAAGCCAATAGCCTAGTACCTACCTATGACCCTATGAGCTGATGCACAAAATTTTGTTTAGGCTACATGTGTAGTTCTAAATGATAATAAAGTTTACTTTGACTATATTCCTTATATTTTTTGGGAGATTCATAAAGCTGTTTCAGACAATTTGAGTGCAAAGATCTTAATAACGAATATGATCATTACCTTTAAGATTATAGGACTGGTTTCTAAACTGCAACCTGCCAAGGAGTGGTGGACAGTCACCATTGTTTAATATTTTGTAGATGACCATACTGAGTAATCACGTAGCAGCAGGTGTAACAGGGGGCCATTGTCGGAGGTGAGAACCATTCAATGATACTCTTCCATGTTCGCTAGCTATAGGAATTTAAGGATTTTATTCTCAGCTGATTGAATGACTGAAACATTGTGAGCAGACAGAACTTAAAGGAAGGCAGTACTCCAACCTAGACAGTGTAAATTTATGTCATTTGTTGGCCTAGACTCGGTGCTCAACAAGTTAGATATTTTGTATGAGACTTGAAACTGATACCTTGCTGACCTGAGTTCTGTATGTTGGAAGAATTACAGATTCACAGATTTAGGTGTTTACTAGCCTAACGACCACAAGGGTCTTTTAAGACTAGCCATGCATCCCAAATCTCTGACAAGTTCTGATATCCTTGATAAGTGTAAGCATGGGCCTGGAAGATAAACCATTTACATTTTACCTGTGTGCATTACAGACATAGGTGCTAAACCAGAGATGACTTTAAGGTTTCCAATCCAATTGTCCAAGTTGCACTTGAATTGGGTTAGGGAGGAAGTCTGCTTCACATGGATGGGGAGCCTGTTTGTTAGATGGGGTAGTCTCTGGAATATATACCTATCTCTCCAGCAGGTCCTATTTATATCACAAGCAAGGTTTAAATCTTTAGAATGTGTAATTTTGGTACTGTTTTGTGGATATGCAGGAGGTCCATCAGAATGGGGTCTGAAAATGCCTTGTATGCCAGGCATAGATCTCCCCTCAAAAGCCTGAAGGAGACAGAATACAGGGATAGGGCCTTCAGCCAGTCTGCATAGGACATATTTTATATATAGGTTTTAGTTTATAATTAGTCCTAAGTACCCCTGTTGAATAATGATAGAAAAAGGAGTGCCCAAAAAAGTACTTAGTTTTCTTAAGATGACAAATGCCCTCATTTTTTGTTCTGTTGTGTGTGCGCCTGTGTGTGTGTGTGTGTGTGTGTGTGTGTGTGTGTGTGTGTGTGTGTGTGTGTGTGTGTGTGTGTGTGTGTCTGTGTGTCTGTGTGAGTGTTTATGTCTGTGTGTGTCTGTGTGCGTGTTTATGTATATGTGTGTGTCTGTGTGTGTGTGTGTGTGTGTGTGTGTGTGTGTGTGTGTGTGTGTGTGTGTGTGTGTGTGTGTGTGTGTGTGTGTGTGTGTGTGTGTGTGCATTTGTGTGTGTGTGTGTCTGTGTGCATGTGTGTGTGCGTGTGTGTGCATATGTATGTGTGCACACTGGCAGATACCTCATTTTTACAGAGCCAGTACCATGTAGCTTGAAATCCTTCTGAAATTCACTGTTTATACTGAATGGCCTTTTGCTAGACCTGTTCAAGACAGTTTTATCTGTATACATGATATAGTTAATTTAAGACAGATCCAGGGAAGATTGTTAATGTACTCTGAGAATAACAGAGAGCCCAGGACTTAACCATGTGGGACCCCTCATGTTATCCTTCCTGTTTGAGTGATAGTGTAAGATCCATTCACTCAGACAGTTCTCTCTCTCTCTAAAATAGTTCTCAAACTATTGTACAACTTCTGTGGAGAAACCTGTGCATGACAGTTTATGCAGCAACTTAATATGGCCAACAGTTTTGAAAGCCCCTTTAAGATATGAAATGATAGCTCCTGTACCTTTATCTTATCAGTGCTTGTAAAGATATGGTGAGTCAGTGAATATGTTGCTTTTAAAGGGTATAGGTTTACAGACAAGTATTAGGTTAGATGCCCCTGTAGACCATTTTAAGCCTAGCCAATTTCACTTGCAAGGCGAAAAGTAAACCATCTACGTTGTGTCTGTCATGTAAATGCAAAACCACTATGCCAACCCCCAAAAAGAGGTAGTCTTAGGGTGTAACTGCTATCCTTCTAACAGCAAACACTCTGTCCATACTTAATTACTAGGACATCAGTTTGCAGACTGCTGCACATCTAGCCTATACCAGACAATGACCAATAGTGAGAGTCAAACCCTGTACCTTGTCTGCAGAAGGTAAACACTTAACCATTATGCCAACCCTTGCCAAGTGCCAAATGCATTTTCATTATCAGGCAGAAGGTGACAATGAATGTCATTGGAAGAAACGTGGGAAGGACATTTAGCCCAGGGAATAATCATGGCATCTTTTAAGCAATAAGGAAGGATTTTTGTATAAAGAAGGGAGGTTAGAAATAGTTAGGCTAGTAGATATTGGGCTGACACATGGCTCTCAACCCTCCATCTGCAAAATGGGGAACACTGCCCCTCACAAAGTGGTACAAGTGGGCAAAATGTGGAAGTCTTACTAAAAGCTTACTAATAACTTCAAATAGGAAGGTCAGCGGATGGTTACCATGTGCTACTTTATACTTATAAAACGTTTTTTTTGAAGGATTAATATGATTCACTACAATTTACCATTGATATCAGTTACAAAAAGTCATAACACTGAATGTGTGACAGACCCTTTCAATGTGGAACTCTGAGGAACAGGTTCTTTTCAAGACCCAAAATGAGAAATGTGCTTCATAATGAGGTACACTTCAGTGGTATGGGTTGAGAAATCACCCCCCCCAAAAGAGCAAGTATCTATCCCGGCAGAGGGCTGCCTCCCAAACATCTCAGATGCTCAGGTGAAGGCTGCCCTCTCTAAAGCAAAAAACACTGCTTCCATGGGACCAGATGGCGTCCCAGGTTGTGTCCTACATGAACTACATGAGAAACTAATCCCTCAAATAAAACAGCTATACAATCTCAGCCTCACTACAGGATATGTGCCCA
The DNA here is from genome assembly GCF_019279795.1 of Protopterus annectens. Lineage (NCBI taxonomy): Eukaryota > Metazoa > Chordata > Ceratodontiformes > Protopteridae > Protopterus > Protopterus annectens. Next base: position 1,774,728,675 of record NC_056729.1, read on the forward strand.
CAGAATGGCATACAGCAACAGTGGTCCCACTCCACAAAGGTGGAGTCACTACGGACCCTGGAAACTATCACCCCATAAGCCTGACTAGCTTAGTCTGCAAGGCTATGGAGAGGATCATCATGGAGCTCATAAACAAAGACAATGGGGACGTACAGACACTAGATCCTACCCAGTTCGGCTTTGTCAAGGGCAGATCCTGCCTTTTGAACCTGGTTGACTTCTTTGAAACAGTCACCAAAGCCATAGATAAAGGGAAGGTAGTCCACACAGCCTATCTGGACCTTGCAAAGGCATTTGACACAATACCCCACTCGGGCATCATAGATAAGCTATCCAGCTTAAATATAAACCCCTATGTCACAAGATGGGTTGCAAACTGGCTCAAAGACAGAACCCACAGAGTGAGAGTTGCTGGAGCCATGTCAGACTTGAAACCGGTCACAAGTGGCATCCCACAGGGTTCTGTCCTGGGACCACTCTTGTTCGGTATATACTTTTCCGAGGTACAGGCAAACGTGGGAGGACTATGGCTCACCAAGTTTGCAGACGACTGCAAACTGGGCACCATAATCAACTCTCCAGCTGACACAAACATCCTTCAAAAAGGTCTCACAGAGACAGATAACTGGTGCCAGCACCATGGTTTAAAGCTAAATGCCAAAAAATGTATAGTCATACCGTTTGGCAAAAACAATGTGCCCACAAATTACCACATAGGCAGAAACCCATTAAGTACAGAGAAAGTTATTAGGGACCTGGGGACCCAAGTTGATAACAATCTCTCCTTTGAAAACCACATTGCCAAAGTGGTTAGAAAGACCTTCTACATAGCCCACCTCATCATGAAGGGTTTCACATCTAGATCAAGAGAGGTAATCGTGCCCCTTTATTCATCCCTCATCAGGCCCATCATAGAATACAATGCCCCTTTTGGAATGTACCTTACCCGACACCTGCAGCAATTAGAAAGACCCCAAAAGTATCTCACCAAGAGGATCAAGTGTCTCAAACAGATGCCATATGCTGCTTGGTTAAAAAAACTCCAGCTCTACTCAGTTGCATACCGCCTACTTCGAGGCGATCTATGCCTGACATACAAAGCTATGTCAAATCCAGAATTAATGGACATGCTCCACCTCAGTAAATCTAAATCCCTTAGAGCCACACGCTCGAGGGACTTGAACCTTAGCACAGAAATAAATAGAACTTGCCGGAGGGACAGGTTCATAACCCAGAGGCTCCCTTCACTCTGGAATAGAATTCCAGTTCATGTGAGGCAGAGCACCTCACTGAATCTCTTCAAGAAGAATCTCGATAAGTGGATGGGAGATCGTAGGTTTGTCCCAGGGATTACTCCCGTGTCACTATTAGACAGAGGCACAGTAAACTAAACCTTAAAAAGGGCACAGTATACTCAAATCAAGGGGTGGCATAAGCCATACAGAATCGGGCTAGGCTTATAATTGCCCCAGGGCAGATAGCCTAGTATGAACCTATGAACCTATGAACCTATAATTTCTAAGATTAATACAGTTACATGTTTTGGGGAAAACTTAGGAAGTTGTTTTATTGCCTTCCAAAATTGTTTTGGTTGTCCAAGATAAGGGGTTTGTTCTTGTCTGGTATAGTCAGTTTTGGCACAATTGATTTTCAACCTAGTTTCCTTTTTTAAATGCTGGTACATTTTGAATTTATGTAAACAGGATGGTTCCTTTTTCCATTCTGCCCAGGCTTCATCTTTATTTTTTATTAGTTGTTTGATATTGGTGTAAGCTGTGGCAGGTTCATAAGGAACAGTTTACCTGAATGCATACCTCTCGACTGTCCCCTTTTTTGCAGAATGTCCAGATTGGTCATAAAATGTGTGTTTTTTTCGCAAATCACTAAGGATTAAAGTCACTACATAATGACAGAAGTTTATGTTTCGGATGCCATATCTTTTGGAAAAATGAATGTCAATACAGACACTGTAGTTATCAACTTTCTAAGTTTATAAGAGCAATATTCAAAAAAAATTGTCCTATTTAGGGGGTTTTGTCCCCCCCCCCCCATTATTTTTGGCTATGTCCAGATTTCTTGAGTTAAGAGGTTGAGAGAGAAGCTTCAACAGGAGAGAGAGAGAGAGAGAGACACACAGCAAAAGAGAGAGAGAGAGAAGGTTGTAAAAAGTGCAGAGTGCTGTTATGGGGTCACTGCATTGACAGAAGAAACTCCAATCCCATTGCTGAAGTTCTGCAGAGACAGCATATGCAGTGGAATCAATTATTACTCTGATTGTCAAAATAATGGGTTTAGGTTCACACTGTTCAAATGTGCAGATGGAGTGTACAGACAGTGATCACTTAGGCAATTTGAGGGTATCTGCATATGTTTCAATTTATCTGGTTTATGGTTTATAACCACATCAAGTAAAGAAATGTTTTTAGAGCTAGGGTTTGGTCCAGTGCCATCTGAAATTAGCTGCATTAGTTGACGTCCAGTAACTGGTCTATTTAAATGTATTCTAAACGGGCTTTTCTAGTCTAAGTTTACATCAACCATTATGATGAGTTTGTGATGCCTTGTAATGTCCACAGCCTCATTTAATACAACATCTATATAGGAAAGAGGTGCATAGGTGAACTGGTGTACTGCCCTGAAGGGCCATTTTAAGTCTGTCCAATAAATAAAGGTCAGAATCAAACACTGTTACCTTGTGTCTATGAGCTGAACACCTTAATCATTATGCCAACTTCCCACCCTACACGTTCTTGGCAGTGAGTTGATAGGTAGCCACTAGGCATGAAGTTAAGGAGACAATTAATGATTCAAGGACTTGCTCTGGGTCATGCAGCAGACAAGAGAAGACTAACAGAATCAAGCCCTGTACCACAGAAAGTAGTGCGCTGACAGTCTTAATAAATCCCACAGATTACCAGATCAAAAGATGCACTTACTCTCCATCACGAAATCAAACAATGGTCTTCTGTGTGATAGCCAGGGATGCTCACCACTGTACAGTGATGACCCCCCCACTGAACCAGTAATCAGGGAGCATCAATCCTCACCACTGTCACCTGTGGAAGGATGTTCACTGGGAGGATAACAGGTACACAAACTGTATTTCCAGATGCAGCTCTCTGCATCAAGTGCAATTTCATTTAACAGCATACAGTGACCACAGTCAGTCTGGGGGTATTTCTCCTTCTTTCTCCAGATCCCAAATAAGACTAACCACTGACACAGCTATACAGAAGAGCTCTAAGATGAGTGACCAAGCCAGGACCTTCAGCACCCTCTATGTCCAACCAGTGCTCCTTGTCCCTGCCGAAGTAGCTGACACTCACACTCTTTGAGGTTTGATTTGCACACACACACACACACACACACACACACACACACACACACACACACACACACACACACACCTGGGAAAGGCTGGCACAGGTTTACTAGCTATGCTCCCTTCTGCCCAGACTATAAGGTAGTTTCCACTGCCAACAGTTCCTCCTTGACAGCTGCTTTAAGGCCCTTAACAAAGGGTGTCTAATCTTACTGTGTAATATTAATTTTAATACTAATACAAATGGTAGTTTGACCAAGAACAAGGCTGTTAGGAGTGGCTCACACAGTGTCACCAAATAAATATGCAAGTACTTTCAAAACTTAAATATCTCTACACAAACCAGCCACAGTGAAAAGTTTAAATATATTAAATAATAAATAATAAAAGAACAAGACAATATTAAATATATATATATATATATATATATATATATATGTGTATATAAATATATATATATATATATATATATATATATATATATATATATATATATATATATATATATTTATATACATATATATATATATATATATACATATATATACATATATATTCACAGTGGCATCAGAGTTCAAAATCACAGTGACATCAGAGCTCAAAACCACCGGAAATATTTAAAATAACATTTCAGTACAGGCTCACACAAATAAAGGAAAGTAAAATCTAAACCAAGCTTTGCTATATTTCTGACTGTATCTAAGAGTGGTACTATACCCTAATAACTTACTTAGAGGAAGACAGATGTGGTAAATAGTTCTTGTTGTTGTCAGGTCCAAGACAGGATGCAGAATGCTCTGTCTCACTCAGAGACTTCTCAAATTAATATCTAAAATATTACTGCTGAGATAACTTGCAGAATGACACCATTTCTGGTCATCTCACTTTTAGTTTCCAGGTAAAAACCCCTTTGCTGATGCTCACAGTATTTAGCATTTACCTGTAAAAATACCCAGACATGGGCTTTTGCTCAGATCTTTGGCATGTGCTGGAAGTCATAAAGCAATTGCATTCCTTCATGATTCCAAAGTAGCAATTAGTTCTCCCCACAGACAATACAGAAAGCTTCCTAGTACAGACTTTGTGCCTCTAGCTACATTAAAAGATCGTTATGGCCTAGTCTATAAAGTAATTTAATTTCAGATATTTTTCTAAAATTTGCTGGACTGAGGTTAAACTCCTATATTCCAGTTTCCACTGATAAAATATATACATTTAAACAGTTACAACAGTGCATGTACATTTCTGTTCTCTTCTAATACAGAACACTGTGGATATATGTTAAACACAGCACTTTACAAATACTTTTTCAGCAAAGAAATCTGTACAGAGCAGTTTAACATACACATGGCATACAGTTCTAATACATTTGTAACTGAGTTAAACCTACCTGTTGATAGCATTCCAAGTGCTATTCCTGATTGTTTTTTTAGGCTCTCTTGCCTCTCCCAGCTGGGCTCGCCCCTCTCTGTTCGCTACACTCGGGCTCACTCTGCTCCCCGACCCTACCCCCATTCTCACCCACCCCCATTTCAATTACATTTACACTTGTCCTTGCCCCACCTACTCACACATCCCCCTATAAAACTCCTCCTCCCCATCACTCTTCTCTATTAACCTATCACCCATCAGCCCTACCCTCTTTCCATCTCCCACATACACTCCACCCCCTCCACCCTACACATCATCTAAAGCTTTTACACTCTTCCTATTTCCACACCCTTTCCTTACATCTCTCTACACCAACCATACCTGACTTTATATCTCAACCCCTACCACATCGGCATTACCTCAGTACAGCTACCCATACTCCACTTTATCCCCACCTCTCCTTCTCTGTCAATTAATCCTCACATAAACTCAACTAAGCTCAACTATCCCATACTATACTACACACCTCTCAGTAATGCCTCTCATACTCAACATCGTTCTCCTTATTTTCACTGTTTATCTCTCCCTCCTTCTAAGACTCTCATCACTTCACCCTTCAAAACTTAATTATCTCTACACAAATCAGCCACAGTGAAAAGTTTAAATATATTTAATAATAAATAATAAAAGAACAAGACAATATACCATATACCACCTAAACCCACATCTATATCTACCCACACTGTCACCCTCTCCACCTACTCAACAATTTGCTCTAGTCTGTATGCCACTGATTTAATTCTACAAAAGAAACTGTTAATCTCTCCACAACATAACCTTCTTTGTAACACTGTCCATAATTACTTTGGAAACCCAAAAAAGAAACTGCATCCAACTACTTCTCCTGCTCATCTTAATCTAGTCCAATGTGGTGACATACACCCAAACCATGGCCCTTCTCCTTAATCTCTTAATATCCCTAACTGCTCAAAATCCCTAAATTTCACCACCATCAGTATCCAAAGCACAAGAAATAAAATCCCTCATCTGCATGCATGGTTAAGTCAACATAAACCAGAATTTACAGCCATAACAGAGACCTGGATAAAACTATATATAAAGGACCCTGAATTCCTACCCCAAAATTACTCATGCCTTAGAACTGATAGACTTCACAAAAAGGCAGAGGCATCACCTTATTATATCTAAGCACCTTTACAGTGATTTCATGCTCAAAACCTATTCCCATTTCTTCCACCGCAGAATTACTTATTAGCTTCCTAAAACTGAACAACTGCAAAAGCCTTTGCATCTTAGTCCTATACATTCTTCCAGGCAACAATATTCCTGTTCTCGAAGACATTCTTGCCTGGACAACCAACAATATAAAAAAATGAGACAGTCATCCTAGGTGATGTTAACATAAACTGGTTAGATATCGCCAATAACAATCCCCCTTCATACATTAACCTTCACATCTATACTCGACTAATCTCTGATATAACCAGACCTGACAATAAGAATAGCAAAGGATCTATCCTGGATTGGATCATAGTTTCTGACCCAAATAAAATCAACTCCTCTGGTACACTCCCAAATAATATAAGTGACCACTCTCCAGCACTCATAATACGTAAGCCCACCATCATACCGAACATTCATCAATAGAGATATAGTCAAGACTTATCCCATTTCTCACCAATTACCTTTAACAACATTTTGCATAGTACTAACTGGAGTCCACTAAAATGTCTCCCACTTAATGAAGCTGTGGAATTCTTCAGTTCCACATTTCTTAAGATCCTAAATAGCCTTGCCCCTCTCCAACTAAAAAGAGTTAAGGCAAAACATGCAACCTGGCTTGCCAAATCCACAAAGCAAATTATGTCCACGAGGGACAAAGCCTGGAAAGCCTGGCTGAAAAACAAAACTCCCTCCAACCTTGTGCAATATAAACAACTTCACAATAAGGCTAACCTATTAGTTCTCAAAATCAAAAAGGAACCCTTCCAAAACCTCCAAAATCAACATAGACAAAACCCCAAACAGTTTTGGGGTGCAGTCAACTTTCTATTTCATTCAAGAACTAACCATAATCCTTGCCTAAACCCAGAAAAAAACACCCCCTGAATTAGCCTCACTCTTTAACTCTTATTTCATTGACACCATTGCCAAGCTTACTACCACCTTCCCACCAATCAACATAGACACACTACAACCTCCAGTAGTACATACCCCATCTATTCCTATACCCACTTTCTCACTCTCTCCATACCTACTTCAAGCATACAAAAACTCCTTCATAAACTAAAACCATGCACTAATGCCCCAGATAACTTACCTGCAGAACTCTTACAACTATCAGCCTCCTCCATAGCTTACCCCATCGGTATTAACTAAAACCATGCACTAATTCCCCAGATAACTTACCTGCAGAATTCTTACAGTTATCAGCCTCCTCCATAGCTTACCCCATCGGTATTAACTAAAACCATGCACTAATGCCCCAGATAACTTACCTGCAGAATTCTTACAACTATCAGCCTCCTCCATAGCTTACCCCATCGGTATTAACTAAAACCATGCACAATGCCCCAGATAACTTACCTGCAGAATTCTTACAACTATCAGCCTCCTCCATAGCTTACCCCATCATTATTAACTAAAACCATGCACTAATGCCCCAGATAACTTACCTGCAGAACTCTTACAACTATCTGCCCCCTCCATAGCTCACCCCATTGGTATTAACTAAAACCATGCACTAATGCCCCAGATAACTTACCTGCAGAATTCTTACAACTATCAGCCTCCTCCATAGCTCACCCCATCGGTATTAACTAAAACCATGCACTAATGCCCCAGATAACTTACCTGCAGAATTCTTACAACTATCAGCCTCCTCCATAGCTTACCCCATCGGTATTAACCAAAACCATGCACTAATGCCCCAGATAACTTACCTGCAGAATTCTTACAACTATCTGCCCCCTCCATAGCTCACCCCATCAGTATTAACTAAAACCATGCACTAATGCCCCAGATAACTTACCTGCAGAATTCTTATAACTATCTGCCCCCTCCATAGCTCACCTCATCAGTATTCTCATTAACAGGTCCATTCAAGAATTGTATAGACCTGACATCTGGAAAAAAGCATATGTTCTCCCACTTCACAAAGGGGGCAATAACTCTGACATCTCAAACTTCCGACCTATCACCATTCTTTCCCCCATTTCAAAAATACTTCAGAAGTGCATTAGTACTCAGCTCCTTAGTCACCTGGTCAAACACCATCTCCTATCCCCCACTCAACACGGCTTTAGACCAGGACACAGCACTAACACTGCTCTAATCTCCTTCCTGAATACAGTCAACACAGCTCATGATGATGGCTTCTTAGTCTGCACTCTTTCTTGATCTATCTAAAGCATTTGACACAGTTTCCCACTCCCTTATACTTACTAAACTCTCCAAGCTTGGCATCTCTCCCCCCACCCTTCTCTGGTTTTCCAACTATCTCAGAAACCGGCAACAATCTACCATGTGACAGCACTCCTCTTCCCCGTTGATCAATACTAATACAGGGGTACCCCAGGGATCTATACTGGGGTCCCCTTCTAGTCAGTATAGTCATCAATAACTTCCATACTACTCTCACCCACAATACTGCTATCCAATACGCAGATGATTTTACTATTATCTGCTTCTCTAAATCTGCCTCTGTACTACAGCAGCTAACCAAAGAAGCATTCACCTCAAATGAAACCATCTTGCCCTCAACCCCAACAAAACTAAACTCTTAATATTTACACCCAAAAGATCCAACCCAATTGACAAATCTGAATTCTCTGTTCGCTCTGAAAATAATACTGCTATGGAAGTTGTCCCTAGTACCAAATTGCTTGGAGTCAGCATTGAAGATAAATTAACCTTTGACCCTCATATCTATAGTAACATCAAAAAAAACCCATCAAAAGCTAGGAGTTCTTTATAGGCAAAACCACTTTCTCAATGTCTCTGCTAAAAAGGCTCTTGCCTTATCATTCTTGCTTCCAACTCTCTTATAGGCTGCACCCATTCTTATCAATATTCAGTCCTCCCTATAAAGTAAACTTGCCTCAGTCTACAACAAAGTTGCCAAATCTGTTACAAATGTTAAATTCTCCGCCCACCACTGCTCCTCTCTGCATCAACTAAATTGGCTTGAATTTCCCTACTGCTTCACATATCTACAATTAACAACTGCCCACAAACTCATCTACAACCCAGCAGCCTGCCCATCCCTCTACTCCATTTTGACCATGTACAATCCTAGTAGACAACCTAGGTCTGAAAACAAAATGCTAGTGAATGTTCACAAACCCAAGCTCTCAGCTGGCCAAATGCTGTATTCTTTTTCTGTCTCCAAGCTATGGAATAACCTGCCTACTTCAGGACTGTCAGTAATCCTGCTTCCTTTAAAAAATCCCGCAGACTTCATTTCTCCTCAGACTGGATTTGTACCTGCACCCCGACAGTTAACCTCAAAACTTGGCCCTCCCTCTAAATGCTCCTCTTCTCCACTCTGTTACTAGTCCATCTTCCCCTTCTCTCTACCAGACTAACTCCTTCTGTTGTCTCTGTCGCATGCTTTATTCCTACCTTAGGCCTCTGCCTCCTTCACTTTCCCCGTTAAGTTAACTTCTTCACACTGCTAATATTATTACTTACATATCTATACTTTTCTAGTCTTATACTCAAATCATGACTGTAAAACTATTTGACACTGTAGTTATCAAATGTATTCCATATTATCATCAAAATTATACTATGTGTTAATTATTTTATTACTACTGTTTTATATACTCTGTATTATTTTGTAAACTCTCCTGTACGTAACTAAATGTGGAGCTATTCTCCCCGGGCCTCCACTGAAAACAGGCACATTTCAGGCCCAGTGGACATTCCTGGTAAGCAAATGTAAGAAATAATAATAAATAACACAAACACCTTATACAAATTAGTTTGATATTCACAAATGACATATAATTATTTACAAAATTCCAGCTAGCTGTGCTGGCAGTACCTCCTTTCATCACAGGTACGACTATTCATGTAAATATTTATGGGACCTCTCCTGTTTGACATCTTCTTTTCTGAGATAAATGCAAACACCAAATGGCTCTGGCTGATGAATTTTGTATATAACTGCAAGCTAGGAACAGTCATTGAATCCCCAAATGATTTTGCCATCCTGCAGGAAAGTTTGTCCAAAATAAATAACCAATGCCAAAATCATGGACTGAAGCAAACTGCCAAAAAATGCATTATTGTATACTTTGGGAAGTCACCTGCCCCAGGGAACTACCGCATTGACAATACACCCTTAAGAGATGATGCAGTAGTTTGGGATTTAGGAACTTATGTGGACAGTGACCTAACCTTAACCAAAATGTGTCCATCATTGTAAGAAAGTCCTTATATATTGATCAGCTTATAAACAAATGGATAGTGTCTAGATGTAGGGGTGTCATTGTCCCCCTTCAGTCAGCCCTCATTAGGCCAGTCATTGAATATAATGTCCCATTTGGCATATATTGTCCGGACACATGCAAGAAGGAATGCCGACAGAGATACCTTACTAAAAGACTGGAAGGCCTAAAACCCATGCCCTATGTGGACCAAATCAAAGCCCTGTCACTATACTTTATATTCTACAGACTGCTAAGAGGTTTCCTGTGTCTGGAATACAAGGCATCCTCTGACCCAATACTGATGGATTTGCTGTGTGTCAGCAAGTCAAATGGCATCAGAAATTCTCAGTCTAGGGATCTTAATGTCTTCTGCAACATCAACAGAATGGTTTGGAGGGACAGGTATATCTCACCGAGGATACCGCTACTCTGGAACAGACCCCCCAACTTCATAAAACAAAGTTCATCCCCCTCCATATCCCAGCACAACATGGATCTATGGATGGGGAAATAGAAACCTTATCCGTGGACTGCTGTCCCCTGCGCTACTAATAGACAGAGGCAGCTCCTAAATGCTTTATCCCATGCATGGGTCTCCTCAGATTATCTTGGATGATCCCAGTTATTCCCATTAGGGGTAATATATAATTACTGACCGTGTGATAAGTAAGGCCAGTCTATAACCCAATGGGGCAGGTTGTTTCAAGCACAAAAAGGGAAAATAGCCAGGCTTAAAATGTCCCGCAGGGGCAGTTATCCTAGTACTAACGTTTGACCTGATGAGACAGTGACAGCTCTTCAATTTTAGTTGGCTGACTGGGGGATGTAGCATCAGTAAGTCAAGGGTTTGCTGAACATCCCCAGCGAGAAGACGCAGAGAAGTGGCAAATACTACAAAGAGGTTTGAAGCACATCTACAGGTCACTTTTTCTTTTATTATTATGTTATTAATTACTAACTAGGTTTGTCCTTCTACAACAATGCAGAGTATGATTAATCCCCCTACTTATCACATTTATTACTGCCTGTCTTTCTTCTGTTCCTCACCATTGGTTTCACTCCCCTTTACTATTATTTAAAACAACTCGTGTTTGGACTTTCACCTTACGATTTCATCATTCCTTTTCATCTTATAACCCACTGCAATTTGTGATGTCTTGTTGAATAATTTATTCACGTACAATGCACCATATGTAAATCATTGCCTCTTTATTTATATAAATAACAGTATTGATATAATGTCACAAATTGTACTTAATCAATACATTAATATGCTGTAATTTAGACTGAAGTCTGTAAATTACTTTCTAACCCCCCCCCCCACATACAATAACTTGCTGACATAAAAGGATGCTGTGATTCTTGTATGTATCGCTGACATCAATTTCCTTACATTGAACTACTGTCGTGGGAAGACATTACTTGTTTTTCACACACACCTTTTCCTCGATCTTTGTAACTGATTTCAACTGTACTATTTCTTCTTGACCCAGATTATGTTTGCAAAGGGTCTTTGGGCAAGAAAGCTTTTGCCCGGTTAACAAATGCAGAAATACAAATCAAGCACACAAAGAACTAAATAAAGATGTCCATTTGTAATGATGTAAATAAAAAGCTGGACCAAGGAATGGAGCATGCGAATCACTAGGAAAAGTTCACTACTTGGCATGCATGAACAAGGAATATGTGTAAAGCAATAAACACGAATGGGAATTCTGAGAATAGCAGAAAGTCCCAAGAAAATCTAGGAAGTGTGTGGGTGTCTGTGTGTGTGTGTGTGTGTGTGTGTGTGTGTGTGTGTGTGTGTGTGTGTGTGTGTGTGTGTGTGTGTGTGTGTGTGTATGAAGTTGAAAATATATGGGCTTATACAGCAATAAAACCTTCTTGAATGCTAGTAGGCCATAACTTTAATATATGACCTGTGGCTGGCACTGACATACTTGCCAGCTTAACCATAGCAACCAAGTGATCTACAGCTCTCTGGAGCATTTAGTCTACCGGTCTTAACCCACTATGCAAGCAGACCTAATGAATTTCAGGCCAGAATTACTTACAACCTAAAAAAAAAGATCATTGCAGGCCTCTTTGACCAAGTAAATAACATAGTAGTTAGTAATTACTGATGTACCTGCCTGTTACTACTGAGAAAAACATCCATTTCCCTTCCAAATAAGGTACGTAGTCAGTAACTTGGTTGCTTTACATTTGTAATTTCTAATGAACACTGTGTTTCTGAGTGACCTTTAAGTGTAGCTTATAATTGTGTTTTATTGCAGGATGTGGTGGTCTTTTGGTCTGGACTGTTCTGGACTGTATTTCCTTGCTTGAGACTGCTTTGGATTGATCAGTACTGAATGAATTTGTCCTTACTCCACTTGGCACAGCAGTGGTACACTCTGACCTGTACATACACAATTGCTTTGTTTTAATGTATTTAGAACTGTTACCAGGGATTTCTTTCATTTGTTTTACTCCAGTGCTTAGATCTCACTGTTGCTGAAAGTTGCTCCTAGTAGGGTAACTCGCCTCCAGGTTGTGCTGTGCTGAAGGTTGCTCCTAGTAGGGTAACTCACCTCCAGGTTGTGCTGTGCTGAAGGTTGCTCCTAGTAGGGTAACTCACCTCCAGGTTGTGCTGTGCTGAAGGTTGCTCCTAGTAGGGTAACTCGCCTCCAGGTTGTGCTGTGCTGAAGGTTGCTCCTAGTAGGGTAACTTGCCTCCAGGTTGTGCTGTGCTGAAGGTTGCCCCTAGTAGGGTAACTTGCCTCCACGTTTTGCTCTGCTGCACTGTTGGCTGTTGCTTATTTACACTATTTTTTGTTGTTTTCCACAGGCTTGCTTTAACTGTTGTAGTATAAAAGCCTTCATTTCTCAGGCCCATTCATAGCTGTCATTGACAGCTATATATAGATTATTCTTTGTATTCATAGGTTCATAGGTGTATACTAGGCTAACAATTGCAAGGGCCTTTACAAGCTTAGCTGTGCAACCGAAATGTAATCCAAATTTGTATGTTTTAGACATTTATTTGAGGACACTTTTGGTTACAAAATGATTTAGTGGCTACCTCTGTCCATTAAACACATAGGTTCATAGGTAAGTACTAGGCTAACTGCCCTTGTAGGACATTTTAAGCCTAGCCAATTTTTCTTCCAAAGGTGTGAATCAAATCCTATAGTTTGTGTTTATGATGTAAACACTTTAACTATACTACAAACCCCCCCAACTTGGTGACTAGACAGTGGTGAATTTTCAATTTCCCATCCAGTGGTCCAAGTTGCACTTAAATAGGGTTAGGAATTTCTCTAAGATACATACCTGTCTCTCCAGCATGTTCTCTTTATGTGACAAGCAAAATGTCGGCCTTTGGATCTTGGTGGTTTCTATGACTGTTCTCAGTTTGCAATTATCTACAAACTTGGTCAGCCAGTGGTTGTAGACACTGACTTTGACTTGCAAGAAGTAGATGCCAAAGAGAAGTGGTTCCATCATGGAGTCCAGAGGGACTCAACTGGTGACAGGATTCTTTGAGAAGGTAGTCTCTCCAATCTGACACCTCCTCTGTCCTATCCAAGAGCCAGCTGGCTACCCACTGCATTGTATAGGGGTTTATGCCTAATGCCATAAGTTTTTTAACAATGCCTGAGTGGGATATTTTATCAAATTCCTTAGCCAGACAAGGTTAGGCAGTATGACCCATTTTACCCTAATCCATTTCCTTGGTGTCTTTTAAAGAGGTTCACATATTCAGTAAGCATGACCTCCCTCTGATGAAGCTATTGGGGTCTCCAATGTCTTTGTTGATCATTTCCAAGTTAATTCTTTTCATGGTTTTGAAAATAAGAGTAGTCAGACTAATGGTTCTGTAGTTTCCGGGATCTACTGATGGTCCACCTTTGTGAAGGAAAATGACTGCTGTAATTCTCCATTCTCATGGCACAAAGCCTGTTTTAAGACTATAGTTAGATAGCAACTCCAGTGGCCCTGGTAAGTCATATTGTAGACTATTCAGGAGGCATCCCAGGTTGTAATTGGGGCCCAATGAGTCTGCATTCCTGGCCTTAGCAAGCGCAGCGAGGACATGCTATCTATTTATAGTTGGAGGTTTTATACTTGAGGTTATTTCTTGGGGTGGCTGGGGGTGAGTAGGGGGTAAAGCCGGAACTGAATTTTTCAGCCAATAGATTTGTTATATCACACAGCTCAGCAATTGTGGCACTATTAACCATCAGTTCAGCACACTATTGTGTCTTGCCTTTGAGGTTTCTGACATAACTGAAGAAGGCATCATGGTGGCCTTTTGACTAGGAGCCTATCTTAACCTTAACATTGGCTTTATTGGACTTAATTAGCCCTCCTAGTTGCCTGTTTAATTTGATGAAAGAGTTCTTACCTTCATGGTTGTTACATTTCCTGATTTTAGCCAGGATTTTTTTTCCATTTGTTGCATAAACTATTTAACTTGGGATGTCACTAGGATGGTTTGTTTTTGAAGTTACTTTTGGGCTTACTTCTGGTAGGACAGGAGCTTCTATACAGCCACTGACATGGCTGTACAGGGTTTTTTTGAACAATTCTGCATAAGCTGATGTGTTCTCTAGGTTTGGAGGGGCACTGCGTTTTGACAAACTATGACATAAAAGGTAGTTTGCCTTTGAATAGTTCTTGACTGTTACTGGGTTTACTGTGGTTATTGAGTTGATTTTGACTTCAAAGGGGACAGCTTTATGGTTAGACCTTACCTGTGATCATATTGGGTGACTTCAACTACCCCAACATAGACTGGGCTCACTATTCTAGCCCTAACACCCTAGCCCAAAGATTCTTAGAATTCATTAACTCGAATGCTATGGAGCAACTGGTCACTTCTCCTATGAGGGGAGATAACATACTTGACCTGGTTATCACCAACATGGGGCCCAAATGCTCCGCACCAGATGTAAACCCCTCACTAGTAAGATCTGACCATAAATTGATCACGTTGGATGTACATATCCCACCCCCACCCCCAGAACAAAAGACTACAGTGAAAAACTTTTCAAAAGCTGACTTTACGCTCCTTAAGTCAGAAATGGTATCCTTTAAGCCTACTGGGTTAATGGAAACCACTTCCCAAAATGCTGAATCCTACACAAAAGCCTTCTATGGACATCTCCAAGAATGCATGGATCAAGCAATCCCAAATAAAACCAAAACCCCTTCCACCAAGGGAAGACGCCCGGTTTGGTGGTCCCCGGCTATAAACAAACTGGACAACAAAAGAAGGAAGCTACTGCAGGACAAAGCCAAATCCCACAAGGAAAAGGCTTCCCTGATCAGCACAAGTAAAAAACTACGTTCTCTCATAAAAACATCTAAAGCCAACATTGAGAGAAAGATTGCCAAGGATACCAAGGACAATCACAAGGCCTTCTTCTATTATGTCAGAACCTTGGGAGGAAATTCTCAGATATGCTCTGAGTTGGTAAACAACGACAAAAAATTCACTGACCCTACCGACATTGCCAATATTCTGGCAGATAGGTTCAGTGCAAATTTCTCCCCTCCCTCACCCCTGAAAGGTGAAATAATTATCCCTGCTGAATGTGACCTACCTGTCATCTCAGACGTACAGGTAAAATCAGCACTCAACAAAGCAAAAAACACAGCATCTATGGGACCCGATGGTATCCCCGGTTGCGTGTTATGTGAACTTCAAGATGAACTAAACCCGCACCTAAAAACGCTATTCAATCTTAGCCTCACTACAGGATATGTACCGGAACACTGGTGCACAGCAACAGTGGTCCCACTCCACAAAGGGGGAAATTCCACTGACCCTGGTAACTACCGACCCATAAGTCTGACCAGCCTGGTCTGCAAGGCTATGGAAAGAATCATAATGGAACTCATAAATGGCGACATTGGGGATCTGCAGACCCTTGATCCCACCCAGTTTGGTTTTGTAAAAGGCAGATCCTGCCTCTTAAACCTGGTTGACTTCTTCGAGTCAGTCACTAGTGCCATCGACGAGGGCATGGCTGTCCACACTGCCTACTTGGACTTGGCTAAAGCCTTTGACACAATACTACACTCTGGCATCATAGACAAGCTCAGCAGCCTAAAGGTAAATCCATATGTCACAAGATGGGTAGCAAACTGGCTATAAAACAGAACCCATAAGGTCAAAATTGCTGGAGTCATGTCAGACTCAAAACCAGTCACGAGGGGTGTCCCACAGGGCTCAGTCCTGGGACCGCTCTTATTCGGCATTTACTTCTCAGATGTGAAAGCAAATATGGGAGGATTATGGCTGACAAAGTTTGCAGATGACTGCAAACTGGGTGCCATAGTCGATTCACCTGCTGACACACACATCCTACAGAAAGGTCTCACTGAAACGGACAACTGGTGCAGGAATCATGGCCTCAAACTTAACGCCAAAAAATGTATAGTCATCCCCTTTGGGAAAAACAAAGTACCCACAAATTATCACATAGACAATAACCCACTGAGTACGGAAGAAGTAATCAGAGACCTGGGGACTCAAGTTGATAGTGATCTCTCCTTTGACAACCATGTTGCCAAAGTGGTCAGAAAGACTTTCTACCTTGCCCATCTCATCATGAAGGGATTCTCATCCAGATCAAAGGAGGTCATTGCACCTCTATATTCCTCCCTTATCAGGCCCATGATTAAATATAATGCTCCATTTGGGATGTACCTCACCCGGCACATACAACAACTGGAAAGACCCCAGAAGTACCTCACCAAGAGGATCATGGGACTCAAACATATGCCTTATCCAGCTAGATTAAAGACACTCCAGCTCTATTCAGTAGCATACCACCTGCTCAGAGGTGATTTGTGCCTAACATATAAGGCCATGTCCAACCAAGAACTGATGGACATGCTCCATCTCAAAAAATCCAAATCCACCAGAACCACGTAAGCTAAGGATTTCGACCTCTGCACAAATATAAATAAGACATGCTGGAGGGATAGATTCATAACACAGAGGTTACCCATACTCTGGAACAAAATCCCAGTTCATGTGAGACAGAGCCCTTCATTGGCACTGTTCAAGAAAAATCTCGATGCATGGATGGGAGATCGTAAGTTTACCCCGGGAGTCACCTCAGTGTCACTACTAGACAGAGGTATAGTATACTAAATAATGGGGTCCCACATGTGTCACTACTAGAGAGGCGCAGCTATATAATACGGGGTGGTGAAAGCCACATCACTATTGGCTAGGCTTGTAAATGCCCCAGGGCAGATAGCCTAGTACACTACTATGAAACTATGAAACTATGAAACTATGACTTGACATGGGGGGGGGGTGCAGCATTCTCCCATATTTGTAAATATGAGGTCCAGTAAGTTGGGGCCCCTAGTGGGTGTATGCACTAACTAGCTAAGGATGTTTGTATATATGAACTCCAGGAATCTGTACGCCTGCAGATTTGAGGATGTGTAGGATTTCCAGTCTATACAGGAGCAATTAATGCCCCATGAATATGGTGTTCAGTTGGATAGTAAGTACCTCCAGAAGGTCTAAGTATGCTCCGGGGGTTTCTTGGGACATGGAGGGTGACCTACAGATATTTAGGATATGGTAGGGAATTTTATCGACGATGATCTGCATGTGGAGAAACGTCATCCTGTTTGACCAACCTAGAGGTATCCATGTTACTAATAGATATTGAGACACCTCTACCTTAAGCCCTTGTCTGTTAATCTACTAGTCTAAAAGTGTGTAAGGCACTGACACCTTGCACTGCTGGGATATTCTCTGCCACTTTAAACCATGTCTCGGTAACTACACAGATGTCTATAGCCTCAAGTGTGAGGGGGGGCTTGGAGGGAATGTTTCTGTTTAGGCTCTGGGCATTGAGCAGTAACACCTTGAGGTTCAGTTGAGTTGATTTTGCTATGTCGGTAGGTTTGTCAATCTAGCATTACCTAAAAAAAGGTCTATGAGGGTAAGGTTTTAGCCAGTAGTTGAAAGCCAAATGGGGACAGGTGCAGACCATCCCTAACAAAACAACATGGTCTGCTAACCATGTCCTCCAGTGCTGGACATTGAATCCCCTTAGAATGACACCAGAAACTCAGCCGACTGTTAAAACCAATCATTTGCTCATACTGTGACATCATCCTTGATGAAGGTAATATGCTGCTCAGGGTTAGGTTTACATCATCCTGATACACATAGTCCAAGAGTCCAAGATTCATATGGCCCAGGGATGTACATCTTATGTCATTTATACCTGCATGGACTATGATGACATCATACTGGTAGCTGTGATATAATGATGTGAGTGCATATGTAACTTGACGTATCTTTGCTCTAAATAGGCAACTAACTATTATCTTCTCTTTGTTCAGTCTGGTCAGAGGGGCATCATATTAGGAGTGCCCTATGTATCAGTGAGTCCCCTACGTATCAGTGAGTGAGTGCCCCATGATTACAGTCCTGGGAAGTATATTTGCTTGCTATAGGTGTATTTGGGGCTCCGATGAGTGTGGCTGTGTAGTGTTATGTGTTGTCTTTGTTGAGTGCTTTTGGGTTTGCCAGTTTATGGTCTAGGAGGTCTTTGCTGTTCAGGACGTTTGCATTTAAGTGCCTCATTATACACTGGTCTGTGTGTGTGTGTGTGTGTGTGTGTGTGTGTGTGTGTGTGTGTGTGTGTGTGTGTGTGTGTGTGTGTTGTGTGCTTCATGTGTTTTGTGTGTGTGTGTGTGTGTGTGTGTGTGTGTGTGTGTGTGTGTGTGTGTTGTCTGTATAGTATTGACAACCTGATTTGTGCTTTTATGTGAAAGTTTAGCTTCCAGTGTCATTCTGTGTGTACATCTTTTGCATGCTGTATCTGTTACTTCACAGATTAACTGGTTGTCAGTAAACGTGAAATAATGGCTACATTGTGTCAAGATAACCATGTCCAGTAAGCTGGCTGCATAGAAATTAAGAAGATGCTTTATCCATGTTGTTAGGTTTTTTAATTGGTGAGTAACATGGGTGTAGAGTACTGGGGATTACAGACGGATATTAAGGGTGATTTATTAGGGCAGACTAGTCAGTAAAATACTAAATCCTACTAAATTTAATGGTATTTCCACGAGATGTACAAACTAGCTGCTCTAAGCATGTTGGTGCTCAAGGTTCATTCTCTGCAATTACTGCTTTACTGGGTATAGTTTTACTTTTACGTGTTTGCTTATGTACAGGGCATTGCTAACTAACACTGCTTGGTGAGCAGTTCTGTGCGAACATGGCACATTTATACCAGCACCGAAAAAACAGAAAACTGACAACTGAGCCATCTGGCCAATAAAACAACTACACTTACAGGTTCATACGTTCATAGGTGTATACTAGGCTAAAGACCACTGAGGTCTTTTTAAGCATAGCCCTGTATCCAAAATTTCTGGCATGTTCTGATACCCTTGGTAGGTGTACAAGCAGCGCCCTGGGAGATGAACCGTTTCTAGGCTGCCTGTATCCATTAGCAACATAGCTGCCAAACCAGGAATTAATGTCCTGTTCCTCATCCAATTGTCCAAATTACACTTGAATTAGGTTAAGGAAGAACTCTGCTTTACATGGGTGGGGAGCCTGTCCCTGAGAAGGTGTGGTCTCTGGGATACATACCTGTCTCTCCAGCAGGTACTATTTGTATCACAGGCAAGGTTTAAGTTTTTAAAATGGGTAATTCTGGTGCTGTTTGTTTTTCAGATGAGTAGGAAGTCCATTAGACTCAAGCGCAACAATGCCTTCTATGCCAGCCATAGATCTCCCCTCAACAGCCTGTAGGAGATGGAATACAGGGATAGGACTTTGAGGTGGTCTGCATAGGACATGCTATTTACACACTATTCTTTTACTGAAGAATTGCTGTGGACATTCCAATTGCTAGATGTTAGGTACATATCAAAGGAGGCATTGTACTCAATGCTAGGTCTAGTTAATGTTGAATATAGTAGAACAATGACCTAATTGGACCTACATGCCATACCTTTGTTTATAAGCTGCAAAACATAGAATGATTTCCTCACTACCATAGACACACTATGGATAAATGGTAGATTACTATCTACTTGTGTCCCCAAGTTGGTAACTACTAGGTCTACTTTTAGAGGTGTGTTTTCAGTATGATAGTTAGCGGTGGTGTCTGAATTCCTGAAGGATACTGCTATATATTTCTCAGCATTTAGTTTTAGTCCATGGCTCTGACACCAGTTATTTATCAGCCTTTCTTGGAGAACATTAGTGTCTGTGAGGGATTGTATGACCGCTTCTAATTAACAATCATCCGCAAGTTTAGTCAGCCAGAGGCCTTTGACTTTGGCCTTGACTTCGGAGATGTAGATGCCAAAAAGGAGTGGTCCCAGGACTGACTCCTGAGGGATTCCCATGGTGACTGGCTTGTTTTGAAGGAGGACTTCACAACTCTAATTTCCTGGGTCCTGCTTGTGATCCAGCTGGCTATCCACTCGGTGGCATAAGGGCTTATACCTAACCCCCAGAATTTGTCAACAATGCCTGAGTGGGGTATTATGTAAAATGCCTTTGCCAGGTCAAGGTAGGCAGTGTGAACTGTTTTTTCCCTCTTCCACTGCTTTGATGCCCTTCTCAAAAAATCCACCAGGTTGAGTAGGCATGACCTGTCCTTGATGACACCAAATTGTGTTACATCCATTGTCTGGAGGTTTCCTATGTCATTACTGATCATTTCCATGATAATTCTTTTAATGGCTTTGCAGAGGAAACAAGTAAGACATATGCCTGTGTAGTTTCCAGGGACTATAGATGACCTGCCATTGTCCAGAGGGAAAACAGGTGCTGTTCTTCATTCATGAGGCATGAAGCCTGTTTACAGGCTATGGTTCAATAATTATTCCAGATGGCCTGATAGGTTCTATTTCATACTATTTAGAAGGCATCCTGTGACGCTGTCAGGGCCGACTGATGCACTGTTCTTGGCCTTAGAGCATGGAGGACCTGTTCTCTAGTGTTAGTGGGGGTGTTATATTTGATGGTATTTCCTGAGGGGAAGTTGGGGAGTGAGAGGGGTAATGTTAAAGCTGAATTTGTCCGCTGTTTTGTGTGTTTCCTGTCACTCGTCTAGTCAGGATGTAATACGAGTCTGTGTGGGCTCTGTTCAATCAGCTTTATTATGTACAAACACATCAGAACTGAGGCTTAATAACTTTAATTTAAGTAACTTGTATACGAACTAGCTATTTACATTCATACATGCTCACTGTCTGGCTGCACTCTCAAAATGGCACTGAAGCTAGCACATACTTGCTATTTATATGCGCATTCAGTCCTTGAAATGCTTCTTAAAGATACAGCACACACTCACTCTGTTCTACATCCTCCATCTTTGAGAAATATGTCTTGCAATATTGACAACATCAGTTGACATACAATCAATAGAAATAATTCTTTGTCATGCGATTATACATAACTAGATACATATATACAATTATGTCCAGGTCGCTGAGTACTTCACACAAGGTCTGGAAATATGACCAAATCACGTGACATAAAATTTTGAATTAGGTTTAGCAACTGGGACTGTCTGTACTGAATGTTCCTCCTTAGGGACATCAGGAACATCATCAGGAATGGAAGTAGAAGTTAAGACATGTTCTGCAGCAGGAACATTGCCTGGATTGCTCTGAGATCTAGAGTCTGTATCACAGGAACAATGCTTCGATATTGATTCTGGTACAGGAAGAAGATGTCTGCAATTTCTCATCTACTCCACACCCTCATATTCTACGAAGTAGGATCTCGGCTCAGCACATATACCTGTTACTTGATCAATCCGGTCGAAACCTTTTGCCGTTTGTATCCTCACTGTCGCTCCTTCTTTCAATGGACAAAGAAATCTGCTCTATTTATCATAGCTGGACTTCTGGAAAGAATGCTTCCTGAATAATTGGGCTCTAATGGTTTTGTTGGTTTAGCTTTAGGCCTCAACAAAGTCTTGAAATCACTGTACTGCAAGAAATCACCTCTTATCAGTGTAACAAACATTTCAAAATAACTGCACTGTGCGAATGAACTGAGCAAGAAAAGCTCAGCATCAATATCGTTCAGAATGTAGTTGTCCCGCTCTCTTACTAATGTAGCAAAATTCAGTAATCTACAAAATCAGATCCATACCCCGCTCAAGGGAAAGATGAAGCCTGAGAGCAGTTTAGTGGGGTTAAGTATATAACTTCTGAATTGACTAAGCAGCACAGTGCCACTGACATCTTTCTTAAGGGACAGAGAAGCTTTTGGCATCCCTTTTGTTTTATACAAGTTCATTAATTAAGAATACCCCAGCAAACTTCCAGAGGTTAGTAAGTCACACCTTAGTAGGAGCTGGAGGTCTATGTATAAGTGCCAGTGGCTCAACAAGTAGCACACCAACTTTGGTGATGGATGACTAGAGTACTGTGGGTTCTAGTCCCATACCAGGTACTGTGAGCAGTTTCCCAATACTGACACTGTAGTGTAGTATAAAGGGTTTGCTGCACTTTTGAGTGTGCTGTCCTTTAGATGAGATATTAAAATGAGGTCTCTGTTTAATTTCTCAAAGTCTTTTGGGTCTCTAATACCATGATGCGAATGGACCCCATTCCTAAGTGAAAGTACGGTTAAAGTTCATGAAATTAGTATTAGTCTTTGATATCAGCCAGAAATGCTCTTTGCAGCACCACCAGTGTGCCCAGTAATGACTCCTACTGCGATTTATATGGGGTTATATGTATTGGTAACATATCTAAATACAATTGTAGATTCTTTTTTATAACACCCATTGCTCCTACTACTACTAGAACTGTCTGGGTATCTTTCTTCCACATTGCTCTCATTTCTGCCTGCAAATCCTGATATTTTATGACTTTCTGTCTCCCTGTACACAGGACACTGTAGTCACTGGGTGTGGCAATTTCAGTGATCCATGCTGCTTTTGTCTCCTTGTCATGGACCACTATATCCAGTTTTCTAGCATCTATCTTTTGAACTGTTGGTAATAAGAGATCCAATGTGATTTAGATTTCATTATTTTTTATGATGCTTTGTGACTTAGGTTTCCAGTGTTTTCAGCCACTTCAGTACCATAATGTTTTCACAATCCCCAGTGCCGCATTATTATGCCTTTCAGTATACAGTCCTTCTACCACTAGTATGTCACAACCAGCAACAAGGTGTGCAACTGTTTCCAGTTCTGTTTTACAAAACCTACATTTGTCTGTTTCTCTCACATGTTCAGTGGACTAGGTAAACCAGCGTGATGGTAGCCTACTATCTTGGGCCACCAATATTACCCTTTCATCTCTTGATTTGAATTCACCTCTCCTTAAGCATTCCTGCATTTGATCCTGATCAACATGAGGTTCTTCTAGAT
Organism: Protopterus annectens; assembly: GCF_019279795.1. NCBI lineage: Eukaryota > Metazoa > Chordata > Ceratodontiformes > Protopteridae > Protopterus > Protopterus annectens. The sequence continues at coordinate 1,774,752,211 of NC_056729.1, forward strand.
GTTTCCTATACTTACAACTTCATGTATGCTTTTTGTACATTTCTTGCCCTCTCATCTGGTCCTTCTCCTTATATTCTTTCTTTTGATTTTGGCACATTCAGTTGCTGCCTGTTTTTTATCCACTTGTGGTTTGATTTCCCTTCCTGCTTGACACTGATATGCTTCTGCTAGACTAAGCAGAGAAGTCACCTTAGATTTATTCTCCTCATGTTTCAAAACTTTCACTATGCTTGGGTCTTGAGAGGTCAGCAGATATGTGTGGAGTCCCATGACTGCAGATCTATACGTGTAATCAATTTCAAGGAGGCCCATCCCTCCTTTGGAACAGGGAATATATAATCTTGGTATGCAATGATTTTTATAAATCATTTGGTGAGCATAAAGCATCCTTCGTGTTTTCCTGTCTAATTTATCCAACATGTTTTGGGGCCAGTCAGTCACTCCAAAACTGTAAGTTAGGAAAGGAAGAGCAAATTGGTTTATAGGATGAATTTTGTTCCTAGATGTCGACGCTGTTTTCTCACATTTGTTCATGTTTTAGTGTTGATCCTTCATCAATTCCCAAATATTTATACATTCCCTCTTGCTCAAGTTCTTTTATATCACATTCCTGTCCCAAACTGATGTTTTCTTGGTGCTGCAGTTTTCCTGCTTTAAATGTTAGTTTTAAACATTTATCAAGGCCAAATGACATTCTTATATCATCTGGAAAAGTTTAGACAACTTGCAGTTGTGCTTTCAGTTCCTTATCTGATGAGCTATACAGTTTTAAATCATCGACAAAGAGAAGATGAGACGTCTTTACACTGTTGTTTTCTAGGAGTCAGATTATAGCCATGGCCTAAGCTATTAAGCAGACAGTTTAATGGGTTAAGGGCAAGACAGAATAGCAGAGGTGATAAGGTGTCAGCCTGGAATATCCCCCTATGAATTTGTATCCCTGGGATAATAATTTTTCCTTTATCATGGCTTAATTGCAAAGTAGTCTGCCACTGTTTCATGATCACTGTAATGTAGTCGATCAGTGTAGGGTGTATCTTATACATTTTTAAGTACTCTTTTATCCATGAATGTGGGATACTATCAAATGCCTTTTTGTAGTCAATCCATCCCATACTTAGATTCTTCCCCTTTTTGCAATTTTCCACTATGACTTTATTTAACAACAAATGATCCTTTGTTCCATATGACTTTCTTTTGTTGCCCTTTTGTTCTATTGTCATAATTGAGTTTTCTTCTAAATGACTATAAACTCTGTCGGCATCAATTCCAATGTGTAGTTTATACATTGCCAGAAGGCAAGTTATTGGTGTATAGTTTTTAGGGTAGCTTGCAGGTTCATTCTTAAGTAGGAGCATTGTTGTTCCTGTTGTTAGCCAGGTTGGTGTCTGTTCGGGATGCGCAGATAATTCTTACTCATGGCTAAATCTTTGTGCAAAGATGTTAATACTTTTAACCAGAAGTTAGGTAGTGCATCTGGGCCTGGGGTTTTCCAGTTAGAGACTTTTCTTAACTCTGTTTTAATCTCTCTGGCTGTTACTATCTGTCTGAGTTGTTGGTAGTCTAGGGGGAGGTAAAAGACCCCAAAGCACTTACTGATAAAGAAGTAGGCGAGGGTAGGGGAAGTACACCAGTACCATAGCCAAATGTCCTCCAGTCAGTATGAACACTGACGTGGGCCTCCACTGAAAAGAAGACAATGGTATTGGCAGACTAACCTGGTTAACAAATTGCAAATAAATAAATAAATGTGCCTGCTTATGTGGAGCATATTGCACTCTACAGCTGACCCTCAGCAGACCATATTCAAATGTTACAGATGTGAAGGGCAGACTAAATAGGGCAAGGCTAATTATTAAGGCCTATAAGTGACAGGCAGAAATGGGAAAAGTGTCTTATTTGCCATATTATATACCATATATCTATCTAGGTGTATATATATATATATATATATATATATATATATATATATATATATATATATATATATGGGTTCCATTCAGATGATGGAAGTTTTAAAACTTTGAATTTCATACATCCGAGACCATATGATCGAAGTTTTACAACTTTGAACATTCTGAATGGAGATCTCCATACAGCATGGAATGGGAAATTTTTCCTTTTCCTTGCTGTAGAGCGATCTTGAAGCTAGTATATTTAAATAGCAGGGGGTGTGGGGGGTGAAGGGGGGCTTGCTCCCCTGCAAAAACATCCAGGAATTTTTTTTTGTTTTGTTTTTCTTTCAGGTGTTCGAAGTTTTGAAACTTCAATTATATGATCTCGGCCATATCAAATTCAAAGTTTTAAAACTTCGATCTTCTGAAGTGAATCCGCACACACACACACACACACACACACACACACACACACACACACACACACACACATATATATATATATCTTATATGCCATGCTCCAACACTTCAACAATTCCAACAAATCACACAAAAGTCCTTCTCTGAAACAGAATCATGGCTATCAGAATCAAAGCTCATACTCAACCCCCCAAAAAAAACAAACTTGTGCTCTTCTAACCCTCCAGTGCCTCCCCCACTACCACTTTCTTCATCTCTGCCTGTAACAGCACTATAATCACTCCTGACACACAAATGCAGCTGCTAGGCATCATCCTTGACAACAACCTAAGATCTGACCTTTATGTCTCACAAACTATTAAGAAAGTTCACAAAAAAATGGGTACTTTATACAGGAACAAAAAATATCTAACCAACACCTCAAGGATAGCTATCACCAGAACCCATCTTTTATCAACTCTCCTATAAGCTTCTCCAGTCTTTATTAATCTAAAAAAAAAAACAGATCTAAATCACAACAATGTTACAATAAAATAGCAAAGTTTCCTCCAGACTCCCCAAATCATATACACCACTGTGACATATTAAAAAAATTGTCCTGCCTAGAACTCCCACAACTTCTTTTGTACAATCAGCTAACCATGGTTCACAATATAATGTATCAGGCCGACAAAACACCCGTACTACAAAAAATTCTCCAAACCTAATCAACTAGCTGTTCCATTCAGTCCACTAGTACATGCTTATTACAGGTAACCAAATCAACAAACACTGCTGGAGACACCCTATATTCCCACCATGTAGCAAAAAATTGGAAATGACTTCCATTAAACATTAGAACAACTATCCGCGGTGGTGCAGCGGTAGTGTTGTTGCCTCACAGCAAGAGGTTCTCCCGTTCAATTCTCGGCTGGAGTGCGGGGAGTGCCTTCTGTGTGGAGTCTGAATGTCCTCCCCGCGGTTGGGTGGGCATTCGAAAGACATGCGTAAATGGGTGTGCTTTCGTTGAAGATTGAATGTCGAGCTGGCACCTCAGCATTTGTGAAAATCTACTGCCAATCATTACTGGACCGGAGTTCCGCTGTGGCGACCCCTAACCGGGAAAAGCCTAAGGACAACAACAACAACAACAACTAATTGTAATGAGCTCAAATGCCTACTCAAAAACTTCCGTGCTGATTCTTGGTTTTCTACATGTACTACACCTGGATAGTGCAGCTAAAAACCTTCACATGTATAAAACTCTCTGTAATAAAAGGACGGCGCAGTGGTGCAGCGGTAGTGTTGTCGCCTTACAGCAAGAGGTTCTCCAGTTCGATTCTCGGCTGGGGTGCCTTCTGTGTGGAGTCTGCATGTCCTCCCTGCATTCATGTGGGTTTCCTCCAGGTGCTCTAGTTTCCTCCCATGTTACAAAGACATGCATCTGGAGCATTTCTCCCCAGTCCTCTGCTGAAAATTGTCTTCATTCCAAGTCGGACTTTCCCAGTTAACAAATGTTAAATAATAAATAAATAAAATATGTACTATAAATTTACAATAAATGTACTTATCTATCCTGCAGGTTTTTGTTAAATTCTAATACTACTCTTTTGTGCCTGTTACTAATGATGTATATTGTATTTTATGTATGTAACAAGTGTTATGTATTTCTCTCTGAAGTGTTATATATTTCTATATGTAGAGCTTTTCTCCCTGGTCCTCCAATGAAAATGAGTTTTTTAACCCAGTCAGACTATCCCAGTAAACATATGTTACATTAATAAATAAATAAAATAATTTGGGACATAGAGCAGTTGATGACAAGATTCAACCACAGACTGGCAAGGTGGAGACAATTCAGGTAATATCTAACTTTGTTACCAAGGATGCAAAACAAAGATAGCCTGTTACGACAACAGGTCAGGTAATGTACCAAATATGAACTTGTATCCAAAGCATCCTTTCTGAGGGTGTCTGAAGAAATTTGTTTAAGGTCTAGATGGAGGAAGAAGATGTGATGCATAGGAATAAATATACCACTGTTTCTGAGTCTGAATGTAACAGATATATGAGCTGTATGTAAGCTCTATAAAATCTTCAGCAATTAAACTGAAATATCTGAGACCTTTTTTCCATGCAGCATACATCTGTAACTTGGTCCCATCTGCTCGAGTTGCTGGTAACTCAAGTTGATGCACTAGATTCCATGGCATCTATCAAAAAGGGTGCAGGATGTTCTCTGATGCTCTGGCCAAATTTCACCTAGTGGTATAAATAGCACCACCAGTCCTCCTTGATAGGACACCACTAGCTTAGTGGGATTAACTCTGTCAACAAAGTATAAATGAAAAAAATAAATAAATGAATGAAAAGATGTGTCGATTTGTAGCCATTTTTATGAAATTAAAAAAGAGTATGCAAGATTTGTGGGAAAATACAAACATTTACTTGGCCTGTGTACTAAATGATACAACCCCAAAACAAAAAAAAAGCACCAACACCAAAAACAGATACAGTTGTCCATTTTATTAGTCCTAAGTCTCATCTAAGTTTAGTGCATTCAGCCAAAAATACATTTTCATTATGTTTGATAACCGCTACTTGTTTTAGACAACCCACTGGCTTAGCTGTAAAATCTGTGTTTCATGGCTGCATTGTCCAGTGTTCACATTTAAACTCTGGTAACTGCCTATGTAAAATGTTTTGGTCTGTCAGCACAGATGATTCAGGGAGTGAGATGCTTCCTGTGGTTCAGAGTTTGATTCCCTCAGCTTCCAATTGCCTGCTGTGTGACTCTAAACAAGTCACTTAACCAGACAGTGTTTAGGATCAAATGGGAAATTGGGCTTGACTCTTCAGTTGTCTCTTGTACCTCAGCCATCATGACCTATCTATAAACCTATTTATTCATTTACTTTTTTTAAAATGCTTACATCTGGTTGTCTGCTTTTTAAATGATAACAGGGCATTTGTTGTTATATGATGGCGAGCTGGTAGCATCCACCTCTAATTGGCTCAATCACTGTGCCCCACAGTGTCATTTGTGCTTATAATTATTTGGCTTATTAGCAAAGATGAAACAGAAACTGGAAGATCCCCAGCCTGATACTCTGGAATGATGGCAGTTTACTGCCTTGGGCCAGGAAGGAGAGCCTGCAGCACCGCTGGACAATATTATCAGCCTTTCATGGAAATTAGTGCGCCTGCACGTGTGTGTGTGTGTGTGTGTGTGTGTGTGTGTGTGTGTGTGTGTGTGTGTGTGTGTGTCTCTGTGTGTGTTTGCGTTTGTGTGTGTGAGTGCATGTGTGTGTGTATATGTGTGTGTGTGTGTGTGTGTGTGTGTGTGTGTGTGTGTGTGTGTGTGTGTGTGCATATGTGTATGCGTGTGTGTGTGTGTGTGTGTGTGTGTGTGTGTGTGTGTGTGTGTGAATGTAAGAGCTGCTTTAAAGTACAGCTGCTGTGGACAAGTGAGCCCCTGAAGGCAATGAGACACAGCTAGAGAGGTGAGAAATAACTTCTACTAAGGACACTGCTGGGTGAGTGGGAAGCCTATTCATTGATGTTGGTGGTGCAGACCAATACTGAGGGCAACTATGCATATTTCCTGCATGTCACTGTGGCAAAGTTGTACTTACTAAATTGTTTAGTGATTTATATTTGTGTACTTTTAGTTATACTTTAATTTGCTTAGTTACAGGGATGTGACTCAAGAAAACAATCAGATTCAGCAACTTTAGCTTAATTATTAATTTGCTGGTAGGCAGTAAAGTGAATAATAACCCCTGCCCACTGTCATATTTTTACAACCTGGTACCCCAGTGCACTTATCTTTGGACACTCCCATGCTACGGCAGCACCTCAGTTTGTCCTAAATTGGGGAAAGATCTTTCACTCTATTTCTTTCTGGGATAGTCCTTTACTAGGGAGGCCCTAAACTTTCTAAGTCCATTTTTGGGGCATGCTGTGTCATGCACTTCCAACTAGGAAGTGGTCAACTGATGAACTGTCATACTATAGCTCACAGTGATGTTTCATCTCAGGCTCTAGCCAAGTAGGCCAACATACACCTATGGGCTGGGCAAGCAATATTTATGTGTGGTTAGTGAGAATATGACTGCTCTTGGCACTTACAGTGAAAACATCTCTTCAACCATCCCTCCCACTGCCCAGCAACCTTTCCTGGCTCTGACCTCATCCAGGGCTTGACAAATTATCCATCACACTGGTATGCCTTTTCCCTCCATGACAGGCTTGCTTATCCATCCTGCCAGTACTTTTGGACATAGTAACACCTGAACATATTAGATAAGCAATTGTGGGAACCATAAGATGCCTATAAAAACCTTTAAGCAGACAAGCTTAAAAGTTCTTACCCCCTTTTTAAGTACTTAATACCTCTCACCTCCCAAATCGAGCAGGACAGTACATGATAATTATGGTGTTAACCTGCTCAATAAGGACCCCTTACTCTTAGTCTCAACCAGCTCATCCGCAGCCCAAAGAAACCTACTGTCCTATTTTAAATTCCCTGTTACCAAAGGAAATAAAGTAGTATGTTTTTACCATAGAACTATTGTTAAACTGCATTGTTCTCTATAACCTACTGGTGTAAGTAATCACGCCACCGAGGCAGGTACCCAGCAGCCAAACCCCTCCCTATCTGATAGGTAACTACTTTACTCTCCTTTGGATCTATTAATTGAGCCATCTGTTCTTGCTCTCTCTATACCACAGGGTTTTGCTGTGCTATACCTATTGGCCACTAGGTGGCACCCTAATCTCAACCTGTGTGGTCATTTATTATCCCTATTCTCCTGTATTGGATTCCAAACTACCTTTCACTTACCTTGCTGTACTAGACTGCTCTGAAGGTTGTCCCTCTCTACTTATCTACTGTCCTCCTATTTCCTCTCTACTATCCCTTAACAATTACACAGCTGAGCTATCATACCCCACTCACCTGGAACTTCCAAGGACTCCTCAAGAGTCTGCTGCTTACTGATTGTCTCTGGAATTTTTTCCTTTACCTGCTCTAACCCACTCCGTTCGCCCTGCAGGCTCACTCTGCTCCCCTACCATACCCCCAATTCCCACCCACCCCCAGTGCTCCTACACTTATTCCAGCCATAAGTCCCCTCCCTCTTGTCTCATCCAATCCACTCACATCTCCTCACTATCCCCTCCCCTCCCATCCACCAATGCTTTCTCACCCCCTCCCCCTTCCCAAACCGTAAAGCACTGTATACACTTCTATACATCTCCCTCCTACTCTGTCATACTCCCCTCACATCCAACTATTTCCTCAACACCTAATCCCCAACTATTCATTTATATCTAAACCTTACCATGCCGTTTCACACCCTTATCCCTTCCCTCAGCATACTACTTCTAATACCACTATACCATGCCACCTCCTATACCTCCTACAAACTACCCGTTTCTTTCCTATCCCCTCATCACACCACCATCTCCCCCTAACACTCATCATCACTCTACCACATCTCACTTTCACTCAATATTCCCCTCTCTTGTTCATCCAAACCCACTTCTCTGCTTCAAACTAAATCTCCTATCCTCCTCAATGAAACATCATATTCCCAAAGCATTATTGTACCTCCCACAAAACTCCAGGAGTAAATCCAAACCCCTGCTCTCATTCCCCTTTGACTACCTATGCCTAGCAGGAGGCATATTCCCCAACCCAGGACCTACTAGCAGCAGCAATCCAACTTCCCCCATTACCACCCATATTACCAACCCTAAATACCTCAAGTTCCTGATCATCAATACCCAGAGTCTAAGAAACAAAATAGCCCACTTTCACACTTGGCTATACCATACCTAACCTGGCATAGTAGCTGTCTCTGAGACATGGCTAAAACCCAATATCTTGGACTCTGAAATCCTACCCCCAGGGTTTCAAGCTCTTAGACATGACCGCCTAAAAATGAAGGGTGGAGGAATAGCCTTAATCTACTCTAGCCTACTCTCCATTACTCCCTACCAAAACCATATTCCTCAGTTCAACAACACTGAACTAGTCATAGGAAATCTCAAACTAAATAACAATAAAAGTAGGAGTGAGGAAATCCTTCTTTGGGCCTCATCTAATATGAACCTTGAGACATACATCCTAGGAGATGTAAACATTGACTGGAACAAGATCACTGGTAATAATCCCACCATTTCAATCAATCTGTGTAATTTCACTCAACTCACAAATGCTATTACCAGGCCCAATAAAAATAACCCCCCAGGCTCCATACTGGACTGGATCCTTGTCTCCCACCCAAATAAAATCTCCCACACTGACACCTTACCAGACTCCATTAGTGATCACTTGCCAGCCTTCATCCATAGAGCAACCCCCTCCTCTCCTCACCTACACTAATATATCCATACTGGGAATCTCACAAACTTTAACCCCACAACTTTCTCCAGTTCCCTCAAACTGATAAATTGGGACAAATTAAAATTCTTCCCCTAGATGACGCCATTGAATTCTTCAACTCAGCCTTCTTGGATACCCTTAACTCCCAAGCCCCTCCAAGAATAAAGCATATAAAAAACAATTCTGTCCCCTGGCTTACTAAAGATGCCAAAACACTCATGCAACAAAGGGACAAGACCTGGAAAATCTACCATCGTAATAAGCACCCTGACACCCTTCTTAAATATAAACAACTCCGCAACTTAGCCAAAAAATGTATTACACAGGATAAAAAATTATACTATATCAAACTCCAGACTACTCATTCCACAAACCCCAAATGATTCTGGAAATCCATCAACTCCCTTCTTTATCCAGGCACCTAAAACAACCCTTGCCCCGACACTAGCAAACCTGACACAGAAATTGCTACACTGTTCAATTCATTCTTTACTAACTCCATAGCAGAACTCACCAAAACATTCCCTAACAACAACTCCTCCCCCATCTCAAATCCTCTCCTCAATCTTCCATCCTAAACTCTCCTCCTACTTTTCATCTCAAATCCATCCCCACATCATACATAAAAAAACTTCTCTCTAAACTTAAGATTTGCTCCAATGCCCCTGACAACATCCCCTCTATCTTTCTAAAACTAGCAGCAGACAGCATTGCCATTTCCCATTAGTATACTCATCAGCAGATCCATACAGGAATCGTATGCCCCTAAACTATGGTGTACCACCTTTATCCTGCCCCTCCACAAAGGAGGCAAAAACAATAACTTCTCCAACTTCCGACCCATAGCAATTCTATCTCCTATTTCAAAATTCTTGAGAAATGTATCCACCTCCAGCTAATGCCATTCCTTACAAATAACCAACTCCTCACCCCAACACAACATGGGTTCCGTCCTGGCCATAACACATTAACAGCTCTTCTTTCATTTCTAGACATAGTAAACCATGCCCGTGACTCCGGCAATCTAGTATCCACAGTCCTCCTCGACCTCTCCAAAGCTTTTGATACTGTCTCCCATACCTACCTTCTTACCCACCTTTCCAAACTTAACCGCTCACAAAACACCATTACCTGGTTTAGCAGCTACCTCTCTGATAGATGTCAGGCTGTGAAATGGAAAACTGGTACCTCTGCCTTCCTTCCAACCCCAACTGGGGTACCCCAGGGATCCATACTCCGCCCTATGCCCTTTAATATTTTCATTAATGACTTCCACACATCAATTCCCAACACCAGAATAGTACAATATAGAGATGACTCAACACTAGTCTGCTCTGCCTCCAACCTCCTTGAGTTCCAAACTAAAACTCAATCTGCTTTCTCAACTACTGAAAACTGGATGCTTCAAAATCATCTCTCCCTAAATGCCAACAAATCTACAATCCTACTATTCTCTCCCCATCAAAATCTATCCCTCTTGACAAAACCTCCTTTAAAATTACTAGCCATGCTAACTCCACTATAGAAATTGTTCTTTTTACCAAACTTCTTGGAGTTACTATTGATGAGCAACTAAAATTTGATACCCATATTCAACAAAATATTAAGAAAACCCATCAGAAACATGGCATGCTGTACAGAAACTCACACTTCTTCTCCCCCTCAACTAAACAGACCCTTGCCTCAACCTACTTACTACCCTCTCTGATGTATGGTTTACCCCGGGAATAATCTCTGTGTCACTGCTGGACAGAGGCACAACAAACTAATGGGCACAGTATTTTTTAACATAAGGTATGTAAGCCACAAAACTTTGGGCTAGGCTTATAAATGCCTTAGGGCAGATAGCCTAGTATAAACCTATGAACCTATGAACCTATGGTAATCCCTTACTAACCAACCTATCTTCCTCCAACTCTTCTAAACTGGAAACCTGCTACAATAAAATCTCAAAGTTCGCAACTTCATCCAAATACTCTACTCACCACTGTATACCTCTCCACGAGCTGCAATGGCTAGAACTTCCAAATTACCTGGACTACCTCCAACTCTGTACAGCCCACAAGCTTATTTTCAAACCTAATACATGTCCAGCACTTGCTAACATCTTACCTTCATATACCCCTTACAGACCCCTAAGATCTGCCCACCAAAACCTAATCTCTGTGTATAAACCAAATCGTCCCACTGGGCAGCTACTTCTATCCTTTACCTTAGCCAAAAAATGGAACTCTCTCCCTCCATCTCTAAGAATCTCTGAAAACAGTGAATTCTTCAAAACCCAGCTCCATTTCTACCTCTCCCATAGTTGGAAGTGCAGTTGCTCTCTCCCTACCTAACTTCCTTAACTCATGATCACTTTTATCACATTCAAAGTCCCATTGTTTACTTACTTACCAGGGATCGATCCCTCGATAACTACTTTCAGATCACTGTCTGACATTTCTAACCTATGAACAAATTCTACTCTCTACTACTGTTCTCAACCTACAAACATGTAAATATGTATTATATATTGTATATATGTTGCAGTTAATCTGTTCTTAGTTTGCTATTTAATACTCACAGGTTGTTTACTGCACCTTGTTGCAACTGCGTATTGTATTTTGTTACCTTTGAATTAGGTAGTTCATACTTTGTACTATGTATTCTGAATTAGGTAGTTCATACTTTGTACTATGTATTCTGAATTAGGTAGTTCATACTTTGTACTATGTATTCTGAATTAGGTAGTTCATACTTTGTACTATGTATTCTGAATTAGGTAGTTCATACTTTGTACTATGTATTCTGAATTAGGTAGTTCATACTTTGTACTATGTATTCTGAATTAGGTAGTTCATACTTTGTACTATGTATTCTGAATTAGGTAGTTCATACCAAGGGAGCCCGCAGGATTTTTTGCAGGGGGGTGCAAACCCAGAGCCCCACCCACATAGCTCTCCCCGCCCCCTGCCAACACAGCCCCGCCCAAGTCCACCCACCCCAAGCCCCACCCACACAGCCATTCCAGTGTCCCATTACTTGGCTATTTCTCCCCATTTGCCGTAGACACTGTTCAAATCTGTGTGCATACTGTTTTATGCTTTAGTTCTACAATGATTACAGGCAGTTGGATTTAATTTAAAACTTTTATTTCAAACATTATAGCCCAAACACTGAGACATTTACTAAACCTAAACAAAGCAATAGTCTTACAATGAAAACAGACTTGGCATTAAAGCTTCTCTACTTTTGAAACTCACATTCAATGAAACAGCATTGAAACCCATATTCAAAGAAAATGCATCTGGCCAGTGGCTTATTTACCTTTGAACTGTTTTCAAGCAATAGGCTCCTTGCACACTGTTGGGGCCATGCAAGAGTTTTGATTTACCTGATTGTATTAATTATAATATATAATTGAATTATATCCCTTGTATTATACAGCAACACTTGTTTGAGTGTCTCTGCCGAAGTAAAAGTAATCTGAATAATTCCACATTAAAGATATATGAAACTAATGAAGATGTTGCTAGAAAACAACTGTATATTTCAGTGTTTCATCTACAAATTCAGTGCCTGCTGCCGTCAAAGAATAAATTGCCTATGTTAAATTAAAAAAATGGTAAGCTGGTATATTGCAATAGAAAATGGATGGCAAGCTGAAAAACAGGTTCATAGTTATTAGGCATCTCATCCAAAGGAGGACATCCTCAGGACTGCAGCATACGAATGTACATGCTGTAGGAATAGAACCTCAAGCCTCTACATTAAGATGCAAGTATTCTACTTGTGGTGCTACTAACATAGCTTTAAAACTTTATACCACAATAGAGATACCATTTGCTAAACAAAACAGTTGCACATTGTAAATAGACTTGGCATGAGCAGCAGTAAACTTCACTTCCCTTAAAACTCACAGTTCCTTGAAAATGCACTTGAAAATAAATTCCACCTGCTAACTCTAACTTGGGCATTTCACTTTCTCTCTCCCTCACAAACATACCATACCCCTCAAGGCCTCAACCTTAATGCAAGAAATCTGGACAAAGCCTAAAATAAATAGGGACAGATTATAAATATGGCTCTCAAACTTAGAAAATTGCAAGAGTAACAGGATTTGTGTTAGTATGCATTTTTCTAAATGATATGACATCTAAAACTGAAATGTCTCATTATTTAGCAACTTCAATCCTTTTTAGGAGGAATATGGGGCGAAAATCTGGACATTCTGCAAAAACCTGGACAGCTGAGGGGTGTGCTACCTCCCTCATACACACACACACACACACACACACACACACACACACACACACACACACACACACACACAAAATAATTCTGGTCAGACTTGAATTAGTTCTGGGAAGGTTGCACTGAACAGCACCGTGCTTGATCTGAAGTGGGTGAAATCCTGGTAGCCAATGATAATAACTGATCTGCAGCTCAGCAATGTGGAGCATTAAAGCATTTTTAGCAGAGCATTGTTTCATCACTACCTATTGTGTTTGCACGTAAGCTGTAGTTATTTCAAACATTTGCCTTTCTTGATTACTACAGAGTACGTTTACCCACCAGAGCTATTGTGTTTTGACTTCAGTGTGGAGCTTACCTAGTTATTGCAGGGCTTGGCTTTTAAGTAAGGTAGCAATGCTTATTTACCATATACCATTAAAGTCACCCAACTACAAGTGTACTAACACACAGACACTGCTATAAGACACTGGTCTCCAATAAAATGTAATGAGCTTCTGAAAATACTGTAATCCTGTCCTTTTATTACAAATACTGTCATATGCATTTCAATACCCAAGGCTTATACATTATCTAGTTATGTAAGTATTCTCTGCATGGCAACAACGAAAAGGCTTTCAATGCTGGTAATTTAACAATATGCTTACTAAAGCTTACTTGCATCTTACAATCTCCGACAAGCTTACCTGATGTTCATTAAACCATGGCTACTTAAACAGAGCAACAGGGCACTGTGACAGCATACAGTTCCTGAATAATAAGAAGCTTAAATCAACAGTATAAAAATCTGATAGAAAATCAGAACATTCTGCAAAATTAAGGACAGATGAAAAGCCATGGTCGTATTTGTGATCTACCTTGGATGGGGGAATGCTCTGCACACTTACACTGCGTAACTGCTCCTTGCCTTCCTTGGACACATCCAGAGCCACTACAATGGAGGGCGGGGTGAAATAAGTATATCATAATTTGAAATGTCTCTGGCTGACAGTGATGGCTCTAACACTCATACCTCTCAACATCAACCAAGGCAGCAACAAGCGTAAAGGACTGCCACCAGTTCCGTAGTAAGAGAAAACAGTTTATTCCAAATATTCCAAACCACAAAACACGTATTTCATGTTTTGTGGTTTGGAATATTTGGAATAAACTGTTTTCTCTTACTACGGAACTGGTGGCAGTCCGTTACGCTTGTTGCTGCCTTGGTTGATGTTTTGAAGTTATATAGCAGTGACTGTCTTTTGGACTCATACCTCTCAACTTCAGAGCAAGAAATCTGGGCAAAGCCATACATAGAACTAGAAGTGGGACACAGGCCCAAAAATAAGGCCAGTTTTTAAATATTGCATTATTAACTTAGATAATACTACAGTAGTAGATCTTGCATTAGTACAAATTTTCTGAAGGGTATAAAATCTGAAACTCAAATGTCTGCCATTATTTTCTAACTTCAATCTTTAATGACTTGCCACTAATTAGTCAGAAAACCACAAGTTTATGAAAAACGGACCAAAATGTGATGCAAAAATACCTGTCAAAAAGGGACACCTTTTTAGTATTAACATTGTTAACTTGAGCAGCTAACAAAATAAGAGCATCTACATGCATTTCTGAAATAAAAGTAATCTATAACTCTGATCATTAGTTATATACAATTGTAAACCCTCCACATTTTCTTCCAAAATTGCCATTTTGGAGGAGGGATTATTAGGGGAGAGCAACATTTTGAGCCAAAATTGGGGACAATTGAGAGGTTTGGATATTCCTAATCTACAGTGATTTGCACGCACCTCTCAACCTCTTAATGCAGGAAACCTGGACAAGGCCAAATATATTGGGGGGAACATACAAACACTACTAAAAATTGCTCTTGTATAAACTTAAGACAGTCTTGCATTAGCATGCATTTTTCTGAAGGTTATGACGTCTGAAACTATGTGTCATTTAGTGACTTCATTCCTAAATGATTTGCTAGAAAACCACAAATTTTATGAGGAACAAACCAAAAATAAGAAGCAAATATCTGTTCATTCTGCAAAGATATGGACAACTGAGAGGTATAGTTCAATCAGGGCTGTCTGAGTTCGCTACCCCCCCCTTCACAAAATCATGGTCGAATGGAGCCTCCCCCTGCAGCCATTCCAATGTCCCATTCCTTGGTTATTTTGCCCCATTTACCATAAACACTGTAATGTGCATACTGCTTTACTTCTGCGATGATTTAGGATTTCATTTGAACATTTTATTTTGCATTTTACAGCACAAACCCTAATACATATCTGTTAAACAAAGCAATGCAGTCTCACAATGAAAATAGACTAACATTAAAACTTCACTGCCCTTGAAACTCACATGCATTGAAACAGCATTGAAACCCACATTCAAAGAAAATACATTTTGCCAGTGGCAGATAAATATTAACTCTGGGCTGTCTTCAAAATCATAGGCCCCTTGAACATAACATATACATGCTCTTTGATACACCTTCCTGACTGTATTACATTATATTCCTTGTACAATACAGTACAGTTGTTAGAGGACATTTCAAAATTATTGTTTTGAACATTTTTCCAGTAAACAATGAAACAAAATGCATACACCACTGACAAAACTGCCCAATTCTGAACATTTCCATCATAAAAAGTCTACTTAACCTTCTATAGTCCACCAGTATCAGTAAAAAATATGTAAAATCTCTGTAAAATCCACATTAAAGAAATTTGTAACTAATAAAGAGGTTGCTGCTTTATATGTCATTGTTTAATCTACAAATAAAGTGCCTGTTACCCTTGAAGAATAAATTGCCTTTGTTGCATGCAATAAAAAAATGATAAGCTAGTAATACCGCAATAGGGAATGGATAGCAAACTGATAACAGGTTCATAGTTACTAGGTATCTTTACCAAAAGGACTGCAGCATCCACCCCCTTTACAACACAGTACAGTATCAGCAATGCATCTACCTACTGTGGGAGTAGAACCCACAGCCTTCAGCATTAAAAGCAAGGACACTATCTGTTGTGCTATTAACAATGCAAGCAGACTAAACATAAGCAGCACTAAACTTTTGCTTCCCTGCAGCTCTCAGCTCGTAAAATCTACTCGACACTCAGCTGTATCTCTGAACTTTGCACCACAAGAAATCTGGAAAAAGCCAAAATTTATTGGGGGGGGGGGCAAAAGGCCAAAAACCAGGGACACATTTTAAACATTGCTTGTATAATGTTGGAAAGTTGCTAGAATAAAATGCTGCGTTACCACCATACATTTCACTGCCATGTCTTGAACCCAGGGGACCCTGTGCAAAACAGTCAGAGCAACATACCACTACGCCAAATCAGCTGTTTTGTGAAACAGGAAGACTGAAACTTAAATGGCTACCATTTAGTGAATTCAGTTCTCACCATAGCACAGCTGTCAACCTCTTAGCACAAAATACCTGAACAAAGCCAATAATGGGTGAATACAGCCCCCAAACATTCAGTGAATTCAGTTCTCACCATAGCTCTCAACCTCTTAGCAAAAAACACCCGGATAAAGCCAGTAATGGGGGAATATAGCCCCCAAACATATTCAGTGAATTCAGTTCTTACCGTAGCTCTCAACCTTAGTACAAAACCTGGATGAAGCCAATAAATACCTGAACAAAGCCAATACTGGGTGAATACAGCCCCCAAACATATTCAGTGAATTCAGTTCTTACCATAGCTCTCAACCTTAGCAGTCCAAGACATGATCTCATCATAAATCAAAAATACATTTCTTAAAAATATTTACAGTACAGTAAAACAAATTCAGTATTTAAGATACACATAGCACATTTTGTACCACATGTGCAAAGCATTTTTCAGATAAATTTGACATCCTGCATGAATAAAGTAAGGATGTAGGAAAACAAGTGCGACCTTCAAAGCTCTTTGTTATAAGCCACTGAGACTTTTCAAAAAGCCATCCATCTTCCCAGTGACTGCTAAATTAATTTTAATCAATGATGCATATGCTACTCTATTACCTGTATGTTTCATAAATAATTTACTAAAACATCATTAATGCATCAATAAAGCTCACTTGGCAACATCAGAACTAAAGAGATGAACATGACGCAATAAGCTGCTCCATCCATCCTAAATCTACAAACTTTCTGTAATGCCTCTGCCATATCTTCTGTTCAGCATCAATACTCCACACCCTTTGTGGGCAGCCTCATGTGATTAATTCATACAGAATTCACTGTCCTACATCCCTGGAAGAGTAATATCACACTCTCTAAGAACAGTTCCAAAGCAGATAACACACTGGTATGGAAAATAGTTTAGGATTCGGTAAAGGGACATTAGCATTACAGGATAATGCTTAACTGCATGAAACATTCTGCAAGGGGTTGTGCTGTGGTTGGTATATGGTATATGTTGGGTGGGAGGACATGTATGCATTGTAGACTGGGAAGGTCTATGGAGATTCCTAACCTGAACAAATAGTCATTCCTATAGTTCGGATAAACTAACATGAACAACAACTTTTACAAAGATGAAGACTTTCATTTGAAAATACCTAATTATCTTACTTGCACACACCTCTCAAACACTTAAAAACACACACGCACACACTTACCTCTCACTTGTACGCTCGTCCCAACATCTTTTAACATCCCCGGCCCTAACTACCTATTTCTTACTTGCACACACCTCTCAAACACTTAAAAACACACACGCACACACTTACCTCTCACTTGTACCCTCGTCCCAACATCTTTTAACATCCCGGCCCTAACTACCTATTTCTTACTTGCACACACCTCTCAAACACTTAAAAACACACACTTACCTCTCACTTGTATGCTCGTCCCAACATCTTTTAACATCCCCGGCCCTAACTACCTATTTCTTACTTGCACACACCTCTCAAACACTTAAAAACACACACGCACACACTTACCTCTCACTTGTACCCTCGTCCCAACATCTTTTAACATCCCCGGCCCTAACTACCTATTTCTTACTTGCACACACCTCTCAAACACTTAAAAACACACACGCACACACTTACCTCTCACTTGTATGCTCGTCCCAACATCTTTTAACATCCCCGGCCATAACTACCTATTTCTTACTTGCACACACCTCTCAAACACTTAAAAACACACACGCACACACTTACCTCTCACTTGTACGCTCGTCCCAACTTCTTTTGGATTTGAAATTCCGTGCGCGGGGTGGAGGAGGCGGAAGCTAAAGACGTAAGCCAACAGTCGCACAGACGGAACAGATGAAATCATGTCGCAAACACCTGTTCCATCTGTGCGACTTGACGCAAAGAAAAAAAAAAACATTTTTTTTTTTTTTTTTTTTAATTAAAAGAAAATGAAGTCTCCGGGCCAGCCGAATCCAGGGGGGTGCAAGTGCACCCCCTTGCACCTGCCTGCGGGCGCCCTTGGTTCATACTTTGTACTATGTATTCTGAATTAGGTAGTTCATACTTTGTACTATGTATTCTGAATTAGGTAGTTCATACTTTGTACTATGTATTCTGAATTAGGTAGTTCATACTTTGTACTATGTATTCTGAATTAGGTAGTTCATACTTTGTACTATGTATTCTGAATTAGGTAGTTCATACTTTGTACTATGTATTCTGAATTAGGTAGTTCATACTTTGTACTATGTATTCTGAATTAGGTAGTTCATACTTTGTACTATGTATTCTGAATTAGGTAGTTCATACTTTGTACTATGTATTCTGAATTAGGTAGTTCATACTTTGTACTATGTATTCTGAATTAGGTAGTTCATACTTTGTACTATGTATTCTGAATTAGGTAGTTCATACTTTGTACTATGTATTCTGAATTAGGTAGTTCATACTTTGTACTATGTATTCTGAATTAGGTAGTTCATACTTTGTACTATGTATTCTGAATTAGGTAGTTCATACTTTGTACTATGTATTCTGAATTAGGTAGTTCATACTTTGTACTATGTATTCTGAATTAGGTAGTTCATACTTTGTACTATGTATTCTGAATTAGGTAGTTCATACTTTGTACTATGTATTCTGAATTAGGTAGTTCATACTTTGTACTATGTATTCTGAATTAGGTAGTTCATACTTTGTACTATGTATTCTGAATTAGGTAGTTCATACTTTGTACTATGTATTCTGAATTAGGTAGTTCATACTTTGTACTATGTATTCTGAATTAGGTAGTTCATACTTTGTACTATGTATTCTGAATTAGGTAGTTCATACTTTGTACTATGTATTCTGAATTAGGTAGTTCATACTTTGTACTATGTATTCTGAATTAGGTAGTTCATACTTTGTACTATGTATTCTGAATTAGGTAGTTCATACTTTGTACTATGTATTCTGAATTAGGTAGTTCATACTTTGTACTATGTATTCTGAAATAGGTAGTTCATACTTTGTACTATGTATTCTGAATTAGGTAGTTCATACTTTGTACTATGTATTCTGAATTAGGTAGTTCATACTTTGTACTATGTATTCTGAATTAGGTAGTTCATACTTTGTACTATGTATTCTGAATTAGGTAGTTCATACTTTGTACTATGTATTCTGAATTAGGTAGTTCATACTTTGTACTATGTATTCTGAATTAGGTAGTTCATACTTTGTACTATGTATTCTGAATTAGGTAGTTCATACTTTGTACTATGTATTCTGAATTAGGTAGTTCATACTTTGTACTATGTATTCTGAATTAGGTAGTTCATACTTTGTACTATGTATTCTGAATTAGGTAGTTCATACTTTGTACTATGTATTCTGAATTAGGTAGTTCATACTTTGTACTATGTATTCTGAATTAGGTAGTTCATACTTTGTACTATGTAT
The DNA here is from genome assembly GCF_019279795.1 of Protopterus annectens. Taxonomy (NCBI): domain Eukaryota; kingdom Metazoa; phylum Chordata; order Ceratodontiformes; family Protopteridae; genus Protopterus; species Protopterus annectens. The sequence continues at coordinate 1,774,771,987 of NC_056729.1, forward strand.
TCTGAATTAGGTAGTTCATACTTTGTACTATGTATTCTGAATTAGGTAGTTCATACTTTGTACTATGTATTCTGAATTAGGTAGTTCATACTTTGTACTATGTATTCTGAATTAGGTAGTTCATACTTTGTACTATGTATTCTGAATTAGGTAGTTCATACTTTGTACTATGTATTCTGAATTAGGTAGTTCATACTTTGTACTATGTATTCTGAATTAGGTAGTTCATACTTTGTACTATGTATTCTGAATTAGGTAGTTCATACTTTGTACTATGTATTCTGAATTAGGTAGTTCATACTTTGTACTATGTATTCTGAATTAGGTAGTTCATACTTTGTACTATGTATTCTGAATTAGGTAGTTCATACTTTGTACTATGTATTCTGAATTAGGTAGTTCATACTTTGTACTATGTATTCTGAATTAGGTAGTTCATACTTTGTACTATGTATTCTGAATTAGGTAGTTCATACTTTGTACTATGTATTCTGAATTAGGTAGTTCATACTTTGTACTATGTATTCTGAATTAGGTAGTTCATACTTTGTACTATGGCGGACTTTAGTGAAAGTGCTTTTTCAGTAAAAAGCACTTTTGCAAAAGTGTTTTTGGTAGATGTGGTTTCGGACTATTGAACGTTCGTTCAATAGTTCTAAACTCGACTGCTTAAAACTGAGAAAACAGTAAGGCTGTCTAGATACTTTCATCCCGCTGACCCCCCACCCCCGTAGTTCTCTTACTATCAAAAGCAATCAAGATAAACAAGCTGCCACACATCACAATACTCCAGGCTGCTGCCCACAAATCATAAAGCCATAAATAGTACCAGAAAATATCTAGTTGACCAGGGCTAGCATCACATTGGTCAATTGTGATTGTTCTTAACACATACTTGTCTTGCTTTGGCTCATTAGCAGCAGTACAAAGAACTGCCTGCTCACACCCTTGTTCTCCCCTCCCCTTCCCTGTTTATTACCTTAAGACAATCCCAGAGTTAATAAATATTACCTGTGACAGGCACCATTTGTAAAACTACAATCCACTCTGCTACAGGCCCCATGAAGGCTCAGTGTCTCTCCAGTAAGTGTTTTACAACTGTAAATGCCTATTTATGTTGAATTGTATTAGACATTTTACAACTGTATATGTTTATGTTGAATTTCAAGCCTGTACTCCAATCTTCTTACTTACACTATCAGACTATTTACCCCACTCATAGGACCAAAAACTGGGACTGGGTTAGCCCCGCTCTGCTTCGCTCCCCTCCCTGCCCCCTTATGCCACCCGCCCGCACTGTGTCTACATTTATAGCCACTAGGCCACACCCCTACTTCCTCTCCAACCTACACAACTTCCTCTCCAATTCCCCCACCACTTTACTGTTTAACCACTACTATTCCTCTGAAGCACATTGACCCCACCCATTGATGACATATAACATGTCTATAAATAATTATAAACTCCTTCCTCTTATCTTACCACTCTTAATTCTGCCATACTTTCTTACTAGCTATGAAAATCTCACATTCGTAGGTTTCTCTTATCCAAAATGCCAAACCAAGACCCCCCTACCTCCACTGACTGCGGAACTTGCCCACTACTACACTACCCCAAAAATTATAAATTCCAACCACTTGCTTCTAAAAAACCACTCCAATCAACACCAAAATCCAAATATGAACTAAAACTACTATTCAAAGTTATTAGACTACTAGAGTATCTAAGAAAAAACATAACCAAAGATGGGGACATCCATCCTAATCCAGGCCCAACCTTAACTCAAAATCCTACCAGCCCACCACTCTCCCACCGACTGGTCAACTCCCTCCTAATATGCCACTTAAACATTAGAAGCCTAAACAATAAGATACATAGCCTGCATGCTGTACTAGCCACATACCTCCCCAACATAATGTGTCTATCTGAAACATGGCTCCGCCATCAACCAAAGACAATGAGATCCTGCCTCCTGGTTACAATATACTTAGGGCAGATAGAGTAAAGAAAGAGGAGGTGGAATAGCCGTCTTATATAATAGCACACTTAACATCATAACTAACCCTATACAACCACCCCAGGTCTCTAACGCTGAAATACTAGCTCTAAAAATTCTACTAAATAATCATAAGGGCATTAACCTAATTGTCACCTATATTCCCCTGGGAACAATGTAGAAACACTAGAGGTCATTCTACATTGGATAGCCAACAACTACCCTCAAGAAACCATTGTCCTGGGCGATGTTAATATTGACTGGAACCAATGCACAGCACAGTCCAACCCCATCCCTGTTAACCTACATGGATTCTCTCAGATAATATCATCTACCACACGTACAGGTAACAATAACTAAAAAGAGAGTATACTAGACTGGATACTCACCAACAGTCATCCCCAGAACTATATGTCTGGAACTCTCCCTAATGATCTTAGTGATCACCTGCTCACATACATCATGAAAGACAAAATTAATTGTACAAGCTTACCTATTTATAGGTCTATCAGATCCAAGAAAAACTTTGACCCAACTAAATTTCAACTTGAACTCAAATCATGTAACTGGACAAAACTAAAGTTCCTTGCCCTTGATGAGGCAGTGTCATCATTTAACAATTCATTCCTTACTATACTTGACTCGCATGCCCCTAAACGCTCAATAAGAATTAAAACTCAACTAGCACCCTGGCTAACAACAGACACCAAAACCAAAATAACAACTAGAGACAAAGCGTGGGATAAATAGCGACTACCAAACTACCCTAGATCGTATCAAATTCCAACAACTTAGAAATGAGACTAAAAAGCCATCATACTAGATAAGAAAAATTACTTCTACAATCTGCAACATAAACATCAGAATAACCCTCAAAAGTACTGGGCAGGCATAAATAAACTTCTCCAACCAGGCAAATCCACTACTCCGACCCCAGGAACATTATCTGACAAGAGCCAAGAAGATATAGCCAATTCATTCAATACTTTCTTCACAGAAACCATCCAGTCATTAGCTAACCAACTTTCTCCTCCCCACACTTCTATAAACACTATACCCAACTCACCACTCTCTTTTAACTTCCAGCCAGTGTCCACATCCTTTATCAGATCCCTTTTGAAAAAAACTGAAGCCAACCACCCTTTCAGCCGATCTTCTGCCGGCTGAATACCTGCAAATTGCTGCAGATGTCGTAGCCTACCCTATCTCAATCCTAATTAACAGAACCATAACCGAGGCCTCAATCCCCTCAATTTGGAAAATATCCTATGTTATTCCACTCCACAAAGGAGGTTCATCAACAGAACTATCCAACTATAGACCTTTAGCCATACTATCACCACTTGCCAAAATTATGGAAAAGTGCATGCACAACCAACTAATGCTCTATCTAACCCAAAATAAACTACTCACAGACTCTCAACATGGATTCAGACCCCGTTATAGTACAACCACTGCCCTCCTCTCTTTTACTGAAAACATTAATCTTAACCGGAATAATAAAAAAACATCCTCCGCTCTCTTCCTGGACCTATCGAAAGCCTTCGATATGGTAAACCATCAGTTACTTCTATATACTTTAAAAACCCTGTATCTAGATACTCCAGCCCTTGACTGGTTTCAAGCTTACCTCACTGGGAGACAACAAGCAGTAATGTGGCAAAACAAGCTCTCCTGCCTACTACCAAATACCACAGGAGTTCCTCAAGGTTCCATATTAGGACCTCTCCTCTTTTCAGTCTTCATAGACGACATCCAAACAGTCATCCCTGAAGCCACCTGCATTCAATATGCAGATGACTCGACTATAATATGTTCCAATGCCTCTCTTGCAAATCTACTAACTACCACCCAACATAGCTTCACCAAAGTTGAAAACTGGCTTGCCAACCATCTCCTGATCTTAAATCCAAACAAAACCAAGTTACTTCTTTTCTACCCAACCAATAGATCTCCGACTGAAAACTTCACTATAAAATCCAATAATGGGACCATCATCTCCCCAGACACCTATACAAAGCTATTAGGAGTAAACATTGACAATAAACTCAGATTTGATATACATATCAACCAAGCCATTAAGTCAGTCAACAAGAAACTTGGGACCCTATATAGAATTAAAGCCTTCCTTACCCCGAATGCCAGGGCAGCCACAGCCCGTTCACACCTTCTCTCTACCCTACTATATGCCTCTCCTGTCCTCACTCACCTTAACAAATCTGATCTGGCCAAGCTCTCATCCTGCTATAATCACATTGCCAGGTTCGTTACAAGCCTACCCTACAGAACACACCACTGTACTAACCTGAAAAAGCTTGGATGGATAGAATTCCCACACCTTCTTCACCAGTCCCAACTCATAGAGGTCTTCAAAATCCTTAAACAACCTGAGAATACCCCAGCACTAAAAACCTTAATGACTCCCTACTCCAATCTAAGCTGCCTTCGCTCAGCAAACAGAATCCTTGTCCAAACAACTAAATCTCTCAACCTAGGTGGTGACGCGCTATTTGCCAACACCACTGGTAAAATATGGAACTCTCTCCCAAATAACATCACGCTTGCAACTTCTCTAAGTCAATTCAAAAATAGTCTAAAACTCCACTTCAAGTCACACTGGCTATGTCCTTGCTCAAACCCAGACTAGCTCTGTGCCATTAACTAAAACATAAACAACTAGCTAAGATGATAAGTGCTTTGTATACTGTGATAAAGAAATATGTATCCTGTCTAACTCTATGTCATTATACTGCCTACCGTCCTTGCTAATATGTTATTAATGTTACATTTGTAGTAATCTCAGAAATAGTAATGGCAGTCTTGTACTTGTATGTAAATAGCCTATGTTTTTGTTAAGTTCTTTCAGCTCATTTACTGTACCTAATTATCAATGTAACTGTGTTGGAGCTTTTCTCCCCGGGCCTCCGCTGAAAAAGGACATGTATCCAGTCGGACCATCCCGGTTAACAAATGTAAAATAATAATAATAATAATAAATTAAATAATAAAAATAACAATCCTTAACTCACTGTTTCTTTCACCTGTCTGAAATTCAGCAGAATGTCCTTCCTGACTCCCTTAAGATACAGAAAATAAGTAAAGCCAGACATCAAAAAATTTTAATTTACGAAAAAAAAAAATTAAATATCAGTGCTACCCCATACTCCTGTCAGAGCCGAATCTTTGCTGCTCCTATTTGAACACTGGGAGACCTTCACACCTTGACCTCACAATGCAAAAGTCTAATGTGACCCTGGTTGAGTTGAATGGTGAAGTCAGAGTGGAACGTTTCCCCAGGGATGCTTGTCACTCTGCGAAGTAAGCAAGTTATATTGCAGCAGGTGAAATTACATACATATGTCATTGCTTTTAAAATGATCAATCAATAAATAATTTAAAAAGAATGCCTCTAAAAGTACAACACTCTAGTTGGTCGCTTAGTTGGCCTGTGCATAGGCCCGGCCCTGATGTTCACCTGCAGTGAGAAGATGTGGATTTCTAGGCTGTAGAAAGAGAAAATCAAATTCTCTGCTTCTTGGTAAAATCAAAAACTGACTGAAGGTTTAGAGTAGGAAGGGCGTTCTGCAGATGAAAGAAGTGGTAATAGTCACTGAGTATCTGTAACTACAGATGAAATACAGTACAACACAGTAAAAGGACTGCCAATCTACAAATGTATATCTTTCATTAAAGATTAGCAAGCTGGCAGTATATCAGTTTATTTATACAGAATCATGAATTAGACCACTGGAACCTGTTTTTCAATCATGGCTTTGTTATAGTAAAAGAAGCAAGAATACACTAAACCTAAGAATAATATAAATGACACAAAGTATTAGGATTGTTTAAAATAATACATCACAAAATCTCGTAATGCTATTTATTGGTTTTGTTAACTGAGAAAGACTGACTGGGCACAAGGCCCATTTTCAGAGGAAGTCTGCTGAAAAAAGTTCCAATAAAAGAAACAGGTATTACAATACAAATTTTACACATATTTAGTATGGATAATATGTTATCTTTGTTTTGCTTATTGTTTGTTGACCAGGCTAGTAGCCTCTTTTCAGGGGACAACGAAGGTGGTATTTATTCTAAAAGGGCTACAAGGGGAAATCTGGACAGGTAATCAGGGAACTTCCCTACTCTTTTCAATAATCGCTGTGGGACCTTTTACATTCACCTGAGCTACCTCAAACTCAAGTAGATGGGACCTCAGTTTAACATCTCATCTGAAGGACGGAAGTACCCACCTTATGCTACACTGCAGTGATAACAATTGATCTACCTGTTGTAGGAATAGAACCCACAGTCCTCAGTAAGTGTGCTATATGTTGCACCACTGACAGTTTACATGCTTTTATGTTAATATGGATGAAGAAGGCTGCAATCATTGAATAACACACGACAGATTCCATTATGCCATACATAGTAAAAGTACAGCTAAGCTGGTGATAAGTACTTTTGTTGGACAGTGACTAAAAATAGCGCCAGAGTAGCAGTAATTCTGAACAAGACACAATATATTTGGCTACAAAGCATACAGAGAAACAGAATACATTTTATACAATGTACTGGCTAATTATGACAGATACCATACATTTGGAGGAAAAGCAGAGAAAAGCCAGCACTCAGAGAGATGGGAAGGGGGAACAGAGACACAGACGGTGCTAATGTTTATTTATTATGTATGAAATACTGGAAAGAGAATGTGATGACCACATAGGAGATAAATCTGGAAAAGCTATATTACTACTACCCTGGAGGAGAGAAAAGGCAAAGCCGTGAATTTATATGGTGATACGATTTGTTTTGACAGATTTTAGCGAGTGTTTCTGCTTCAGAGAGAAAAGGGATGGCTTTCCAGAGTGTTCAGCAACAGCCCAGAGAATAGATGATATACATCTAATGAATGAAGACACAAAGCTTACTGCTTTTCTCCCCAGGTCTCCTCTTAAAAAAGGGTCTTATCCCAGTAGGACTTTCTCAGTAAACAAAGATTAATTCAATAAGTAAATAAAATAAATAAACATGAAAGAAAGATACAATATATAAAGAACACAGTACAGTAATCAAACAAACAAATACTTACATGGTTATTTGACAGGTATTTTATTACCTTATTATATCCTGCTGTAGTGGAAGCATTTTTAAACAATCTATGAAATATTTTCTTTAATGTAGTCTTTATGCTTTTTCTACAGTTTTTTAACAGACAGCTGACTGTATCATGTGGCAAACTCCTTCTGTTTAAGTACATTGGATTAGAAAGTCACATTTATTCTGATGAAGTCTCTTTCCTGCACGAAACACGAAACCTCATCTGGTTAAATGCTTTGGCTTTTTTCACTACAGTGTTTCTTTTAACGTATATTCTTTAGAGAAAGTGAGCACTTTTTTCTAAAAAATGTACCCATATAATTGCAGTCAACTTGAAAAATAATATTTCCACCTTGTGTGATTGCACACAGAGAGCTCATTGGGTTGATTTAATAGTTTTTACCTCTAATCAGAACAGCATTAGATTTTAATATATTGAAGCTACAAGTGTTTTCAATAATTTTACAGTTTTGAGGAGGAATTAAGTGTGACCGTAACAGGTCCATCATCTGCCAAGACACATATGGATAGGTTTATGGAGCTATTTAGGAATATTCTGAAGCTAAAACGAGAGCCGTCACACTAAACTGAAATGTATGTACCAGAGTAGCAGAAATCAATTTATCAGAACATTACATGTTTACAGTTGATAGAATATTGCATCCTTCAATACAAGAATGTATTAGCTGGTGAGATTAAACTTCAACAAAACATACTTTTCCTGGAATGTTGAGTTACTGCAATGTAATGTGTTTTTCTAATAAGCACATGTAAAAAAGGCAAAACCCCTGTATTATCTTCCCTGTCGACAGGTGATAAATTAGTTAGATTCTGATCTATCTGCGTAAAGCATTTGCTATCTCTTATTAGTCATATTTCCACCTATTGCTGTGTAAAACCATTGTGTAAGATATATCCCACATTTTACAGCTGAATCTCAGTCCCATTTGGAAAACAAGATGACCCATACTGCATTATTCAAATTCCAAACTGGTTTTAGCTGGCACAGTGGTGTAAAGGGGTAAAACTGTTCCAAAAAGCTCCTGGCTGTCCTGCTTGATATTCCAGCAGGGGTCTTTCTGTAAACAGTCTGCATGACCCCCCTTTGTGTGCACTGGCTTTTGCCAGTGTCCTAGTCTCGTCTCACATCCCAACAAGATACTGCTTAGAAAAACTTCCATTCCTCTAAATTACCTCGAGCTGTATATGTGGTACATTAATGAATGAGAAGCACTTAATGTAGGGCAGGCTTTCTGTTATGCTCCCACATTTTGCTGAGACATACATAGATTCATAGGTTCATAGGTAATTACCAGGCTAGCTGCCCTTGTGAGCGATTTTAAGCTTAGTGAATTTCCCTTTTGATGATTGAATTAGCTTATCCCATTTGGTTAAAAATTGGGCTTACCCATCCCATGGTCAGTAATTATATATTAACCCTAATGAGAATAACCGGAAACATGACAAAAACACAAAGACCTTCTAAGAGTTATAGGGGGCAATCTAAGATTTACGTTTAAGAATACCTTTAATATGAAGAGGTGTCTGCAAATGGATAATTTCCATCAAGGTTTATTAGTCCATAGTGAACAAGCAAAAGGGATGCACAAGTGTGTTTTTTGTGTAACCTGTAGGTATATAATGGAAGGTCCTTATATAGAGTTACCCCATTTAGAAAGAACTTTCTAATTAAAGGAGTTTATAACTGTAAAATGCAGGGAATAGTGTATATGTATAAAGCAGTTTGTTAATTTTGCAGGGATTTTTATGTAGGGATGACAACTAAATGTTTATATCAGAGAATTAAGGAAATCTTTATTCTATTAGGACAAGTAACTTCAATAATGTGCTTTATAGGCATACTCAAGTGTCCAGAATACAAAAAAAATTCTGGTTTTCATATTGGAACAAGTACCCAAAAACATTAGGGGAGGTTGTTGCAAAGACCAAGTGGAGAAAAGGGAAAGCACCTGGCAGCTAAGTCTGGGGGTGATAAACCTCCAGGAATGAATGATTCCATTAATATTAAATGTTTCCTAAAGAATAGAAGGTTAAAAGTTTTTTAAAAAACAGAAATTTTAAAAATATCTGAATAATTTAAAAAATATATATATTGTTTTTATATGTTTTTAGATTTTGAATTATGTGAGTTTTTTAAATGGTTGTTAATGTGGGTGAGTTTTGAGAGGGTTTTTGATTTGAATAAAATAATTGAACAATTAATTAGCCAATCAGATTTGATTGTTGTATGTATATATAATGTTTGGTTTGTTAGTTGATGTTTATTCTGAAGAAGTCTCTTTGGGGACGAAAGCAACATTAAAGTGGTTCTAGTTGCTAAAACACTGTGTTTGAAATGTTGTGGTTCCTGTTCTACCTGTTCAGTGGATTTTTTAGTTTAATAACTGGAAACATACCATAGGTAAGTTGAGGGGACCCATGCATGAGATAAAGCATTTAGGAGATGCCTGTGTCCATTAATAGTACAGGGTGCAGTCCTGGGGTAAATTTTCTGTTTCTCATCCATAGATCTGTGTTGTCCTTGAAAATGGACAGGGATGAGTCTGTTCGAGAGCAGCAGTATCCTCTACAAGATAGACTTCTCCCTCCAAACTGTTCTGTTGATGTTGCAGAAGAGGTTTAGACCTCTAGACTAAGCATTTCTGATGCTATTTGACCTGCTGATGTGCAGTAAATTCATTTGTACTGGGTCAGAGGAAGCTTTTCATGCTAGACATCGGCCATCTCTTAGCCGTCTGTAGGATACAGAATACAGTTATAGGGCTTTGGATCAATCCATGTAGAACATGTTGTTTAGGCATTGTATCCTTTTAGTAAAGCACCTCTGCGAGCATTAGCTCTCTATGACCCCAAAATAGGATAACAGGAGTATCAGAGAATGAATGAACTCATTTCCAGAGTTGTCTGAGCTTGTATCTCAGAGACACGGTATTATAGTGTGCATTTTACTCGTGTGTTCTGCAGCAAATCAGCAAGAAAATATCATTGTCCAGGCCGAGTTATGTTGTCATCGCAGCTGCATTTGTATTATGCTGCTGTTCCCATTCGTACTGTAAACAGCAAGGCCTAGTAATTGTCGACCAATAGTGCTAACTTTACCCCCCTCTCACCCCCTAAAGAGCCCATCTCTATACTGGAAGAATGCAAATTTCCTGTAATCACAGCTGCACAGGTAAAAACCACACTCTGCAAAGCCAAGAACACAGCATCCATGGGACCAGACAACATCCCAGGCTGCTTTCTACATGAACTACAGAACAAACTTGCACCCCACCTAAGTACCATGTTCAATCATAGCCTCACCTCAGGCTTTGTGCCCACTGAATGGAGCACAAGGATGGTTATCCCACTCCACAAGGAGGGAGCCACCACGGACCCTGGGAACTACCGCCCCATTAGCCTGACAAGCCTGGTCTGAAAGGCCATGGAACGTATCATTATGGAACTTATAAACAAAGGCATTCATAATCTCCAAACTCTGGACCCCACCCAGTTCGGGTTTGTAAAATGCAGATCATGTCTCCTAAACATGATAGACTTCTTTGAAGCAGTCACCAAAGCCGTACACAAGGGTAAGGTGGTTCACACAGCCTATCTAGATCTTGCCAAGGCTTTCAACACCATCCCCCACTCTGGAATTATAGATAAAATCACTAAACTAGGTATAAATCCCTATGTCACAAGATGGGTTGCCAACCGGCTTACTGACAGAACCCACACTGTGAAAGTACTAGACTCCAAATCCGACTTCAGACCAGTGACAAGTGGAGTACCACAGGGTTTAGTCCTGGGTCCTCTCCTGTTTGGTATCTACTCCTCTGAAGTACAGGCTAACACAGAACGTCTTTGACTAACAAAACTCCTAACGATGTGTACATCCTACAAAAGGGCCTCACTGAGACAGATGCCTGGTGTCAAAGCCATGGCCTCAAGCTCAATGCCAAAAAGTGCATTGCCATCCCCTTTGATAAAAACTCTGTACCCATGAACTACAACATAGGTGGTAGTATACTTAACACCAAAAGTGTGATAAGAGACCTTGGGAGACAGGTGGACAGTAGTCTCTCCTTTGATAATCACATCACCACAGTAGTCAGGAAACCCTTCTACATTGCACACCTCATCACAAAAGGTTTCTCATCCAGGAAAAAAGAGGTCATTGTTCACCTCTACTCATCACTCATTAGACCCATTATAGAGTACAATGCCCATTTTGGTATGTACCTCACAAGACATCTACAACAACTGGAAAGGCCGCAGAAATACCTCACAAAGAGGATTACTGGCCTCAAACAGATGCCCTATGCAGACTGTCTGAAAAACTCCAGCTTTACTCCATCACATATTGCCTACTCAGAGGTGATCTCTGCCTAACATACAAAGCTATGTCAAACCCAGAGCTGTTGGACATGCTCCACTTAAAGAAATCCCAATCCCTCAGAGCTACATGCTCTAGGGACCTAAACCTTCTCACCACAATAAACAGAACATGCCGGAGGGATAGATTCCTGTCCCAGAGACTTCCTATACTCTGAAATAAACTACCTATCTATATCAAACAAAGCTCCTCATTAGCACTCTTCAAGAAAAATCTTGATGATAGGATGGGAAATAGGAAATTCACTGCGGGGAACACTTCTGTGGCTCTTCTCGACAGTGGCACAGGAAAATAATTTTCTTGGGTGGCAAAAGTCAGGATACCTTTTTGGCTGGGCTTTTATGGGCCCTAGGGCCGATAGCCTAGTACCTACCTATGAACCTACCTAGGTAACAGTGGTATAACCCTCATGAGTTCTCCTCACTCTTACAACATTGAAGTGTTTTTTGGAAGGACACACGTGGCAGCTAGGTCCTGGAACTGCCTGGTCTAACTGCAAACTGAACACAGCTGCCATGCAAGAAGCTGCCATTTGCAGAGAGCTAAACAACAATTATAATTAAATTTAAATAAAATAATAGTAAGAGCAATGCATAAGTTAAAGGTCTGCTACGACTGCATGCTAGTTTTACTAGTGAGAGATCATCTCATCAACATCAGTAAATGCAAACAATCAAAAAATAAATGAAGTGTGGAAAGTATTGCATGGAGAATTGCACAAAGAGCACCATGCTGTAGAAGAAATCTCACACCTTATGATCTTTGATGTGAAATTATGAAAGGACACTGGAAACCAGTATACAGCAGAATGGTGAAATAGTTATCTGCTCACTGGTTTTAGACGTAACTCTTCTTCAGCTTTGCAAAATATATTATATACTCATTTCTGCTAACTGGAAGGAGTCAGGGCTGACAAAGGAAAATGTAGTGAAAGTCACATATGAATATACATAAGGACTGTTGAGTCTAAATATCTGTATTTTTATTTAAACTTTAAAAAAGTCATTGAAATTGTATTTATCATATCATTTCACTTCACTATACAGCCATCTGAAGTGGTTGTTATGATGGTGTATATCTGACATAGGGATGGAGAACAAGAAATTCATCCCTGCTTTGGCACTAATGTCGCTAATGAACACACACAGACTGTACATGGTTCATCTCCCAGGCCTGTGCTTGTAAAAGTTTCACCTGTCAAGCTCCTGTTTACACTTATCAAGGCTACCAGAACTTGTCACAAATTTGGGATGTACGGCTAGGCTTAAAAAGGCCCTTGTGCACGTTTACCTAGTAAACACCTATGAACCTGTTTGTGAAATTTGTTGCCAAGGACCTTTCTGTTTATTAACCAGAAGAGTAAATGATACATATTTTCTCCCATGGTCAATACTCAGAGTTAAAGGTGTCAATATCTAGAAAAACAGAATATGCATAATTTACAACAGAATAATATTTTGCATATGGCTCGGCTAAAGACACTAAAACTACAGGGAAATAACAAATATTTAAACTAGTATTAGTTATATACAGCTTAAAATAGTTCCAGAATGAGCAGCCTACATAAACTGGTAAGCCATGTTGTAATTTGAATATTTATTTTCATGTAGCTGGAGTAAAACTCTGATCTGCATGGACCTTCTTTACTCTCAGCCGAGGAGCACTGTCTAGTTATTTGGCTTGCTCTTATGGGGAGGTGAGAGTGTGGGTGGAGGATGGCATGCCACAGCCTAGTGGTGAGAATGGAGCACAACATGTAGGATGTTAGCCACAGCCATGCTCTTAGCTCTGCCAAGCTATTGCCCACATGCAGCCCTGGGGGGCATTTGATGAGGAAATTATGACAGGTTCTCACATCTATATGAACTCATGTCAGCAGAGAGCTATTTCAGATGATATCACTTACTTTCATTAATTACACAAAGCTGCAGCCACAGTTTAACATAACATGGATTGAGGATGGAAAACTGTAACAGGAGATTTTTTTGATTTAAAAGACTGTAATACTATTTAACATCACTATCACTCTGTAATAAGAGATGGGTACAACAGTCTCTCTTTGCAAGCTGAGTGACAGCAGGCATCTGAATAATAATCCAAATTCACTTTAATCTACGTATCCCAGAATGTAATACTATGGGACTTATATTCTAACCTACACAGCTGGACTCTTCAGTAAACTGCAGTCAAGTAACATATGCTAAGGAATCCTTAAATATTTTTGCATAATTAGGATTTTATACCACTTACAGACCATTAGGATTTTATACTATTTACAGACAAGATTTCTGGTTACAACCTTCTTCAGTGGACATGACATAAACAGCTGAGAGACCATGTTAACACCCTGTGCTTTGGACAACAGCTTGAAACCCTGCTGAATCGGTGACCTAATTCACAACCCTTCAGAACTCAGATCATAGTCTTCCGCCTCCTGTCGCTTTACCATATGCCTAATCTTTGACATTAAAATATCGCTACACTCCCTGCTAGATATGAGTGACGAAGGCTAGCTTAACATGGCTCTGTTCACTGGCTTCTGTCTGACACACCAAATGCTGATGAAAATGAGAATGACTCAGAGCTCACCTTTGCTTTGTGCATTCAGATAATGAGAAAGTTCACTTCAAAGATGAAGCCACTATTTTATCTGTATAAAGTCCATGTGAAAACCTTTCCCCATTTTCACAGTTTCAGAAACATAACAAAAGCACTTTCTGTATCTGCCTTGCTGCTTGACAGTTTAATGCATTGTCATTGCCTAACCCTACTGTAGCCCTGGGTTTGATGCCCGCAGTTTACATTTGTTTACTCTGTTACTCTAAATGAGATACTTAACCAGTTTTGTTCCCAGGTTGTCCCTGAAAGGTAGTTTGGACTTATGCAGTTAACAATTTTTATGCCATGTCTGCCACTGTTCTCACGTACTTCACCTTCAGTGTCAGTGGCATAGCAGGTAGCACATTTGCTTTTGGTACAGAAGGCTTTGGGTTCTATCCCCACACAAAAAGATGGATGGCTCACACTATACTACAGCATGAAGGGGGTGCTGCACTCCTCTGCATGTCATCCTTCGGATGTGATGTTAAACTGAGGCCCCATTGCCTGGAGTGGTGGTAGTTCAGGTGGTTGTAAAAGATTCACCGGCACCTATTAAAAAGAGTAGCAGAACTTCCTCAATGTCCTAGCCAAATTTCCCCTTATAGTATAAATATCATCTTGGGTCTCCCTTGAAAAGAGGCTAGGTCACATCTACAAATAAAGATTAAACTGTAAATATAAGCAGACCTTGCAAATGATTCTGCTCCCTTTTTCTCGAAGAGATGCCTCTTTCACATGAAACAATGCAGTTCCTTCACCCTTTCCAAAAGCAGCATAGATGAATGGAAGGGGGACCACAAATACACCCCTAGTCTTGCCCTACAAACTCTCATGGAAAGGTTAGCAAATAGTGATAATTGCAGTGGCTAGGCTACAAATGGTGTACCTAACCAATTGTCAAGAAATAAGCTTTGCACCTGTGAAGAACACTTAAGACAACATACTTTTCCATTTACTCAATATGGGATACCAGTGCATGGGGTCATTCTGTTTCCTGTCTGGATGCAGTATGAGTTGTATGCACATTTTTGGCATTAAAGCAGATGAGTGTGTCAGGCTCCACCAAGGACGGTTTCTTGTGGCCATTCATTTCCTTGCTTTTCATGGGGAGGGAAGCAAGACTTAACCGAGACCAGGACTGCACCCATTTTGCGGGCATAAAAGGTATCAGTTCTGTCACTTGCACATGATATTTTTATTTTGGAATCATCTGACAGAAACATGCATGCATGTGATTTGCACCTGACAGAGAGAGACGTAGAAGATGAATTGTTGCCTAAATTTTTGTGTATTAGATTATTCCTTTCAGGTAGTGAGTGAAGAGTTTGTCATTAAGAGAAGAGTTTAAGACCCAGGGGTCTTGTAGATGAGGTATGGCTTCTTGTGGTTTAATTTATCCAAGCATTTTAGGTATCTAATACCATGATGGGAAATGGACCCCATTTCTACATTTGGGTTTGATTAGAGTTCATGAAATGTGTTACTGCAGTCTTTGATGTTAGCCAGGATTGCTCTTCACAGCTGCCATGGCAGAGAGACTGGTAAGATTAAATACAGACAGCATCAGCAGGTTTGGTCTCATAGCTGAAAGAAGGGTCTTTGCTTGTTAATAAGGAGTTGAATGCTCATATGAACTCTATTTACCAATCAGTCTGTGACCCCATTCTAATTGATTATCACAAGCTGTGGATAGTTCTTGAAAAAATGATATCCCAAGTACAAGATGTAGAAAGAAGGTTTATCTTGCAGTCCTTGACAGTTTGAGTATCTTAGTGATCTAGGAAAGGCTGAGACAAACGTTTCTGATTTTCAGTCATCCTTAATTCTACCTCTGAATTTTGCTGTTTCTTGCTTAAGAAAATCTGATTTCTTGGCAGAACAATTGTGATTACAGAAAGTAAAGAGTGTTGGATATTATAATTAAAAGGCCTGTATTTTTCAGAAAATTCATAACAAAAATCCTATTATTCTATCAGAGTTGGGAGGGTGGCCTAATGATTAAGGTGTTTACCTTACAAACACAAGGTGCAGGGTATGAGTCTCACAAGGGGTAATTGGCTAGGCTTAAAAAATGGCTCACAAGGGCAGTTAGCCTAGTACTAACCTATGAACCTAAGAGTTCTAAGTATTGAAGACTATTTCCCTTTATAATCCAACAAAGGACAGTTTTCAGGCCTGTGCTAAAAACTGTCTACTGAAAAAGAAATGGAGAACTATGCTTTTTTTAACCCGTATGACTCATAGTATTTACTTCCTGCTTAAATCCCTCCTATATTAAATTTCTCACTTCATTCAAACATCCAATATGTTGTGTTACAATCATTGAACAATACATGCCACTAATGTAACTAATGTGTTAATCCTTCTGAAACAAATCTGAATATAGACATCTTTCACTAAAGGATTAAATTATGGTTTAATTCTATTGTAACTTGTAGCACTCAAGACAATTATTTAATTTATATGCTTTGCTGTAGAAATAGAATTGTTGCATTTTCCTGCTACAATGCTTAACTTTTAGTGTTTGTGTTTTTAGTTCCTCCCCAGGGCCGCACTGTAAAGGGGATCCTTTGATTACGGAAAGCAGTTAAATGAATAAATAAATTTGTTTTTGAGTACTGACTTGTGTCATAGGTTGAGAACTATGTCTGGCAGTAAAATTGCTTCTTGGTTAGCTTAAGAAGTTGTAACTAAAGAGTTGCGGGTATCTTATATGAAGAGATGGACTATGGTCAAATCAAGTAATGGACCAGGACTCTCAGCCATACTAATAATATCCTTTTTTTTGGTCGCAGTGAGGCCATTGGCTAAACAAAAGAAAAAAGTTCCCAAGGTTTGATAGTCAGTAGGAAAAGGCTTTGTAGCCCCTAATATGGGCTTTCTAGAAATTCACACCCCTTTCTTAAAAGACAGGGACTATCTCCACAGTTTGCTCAAAGGTGATGGCCTCAGCTTTTCTTTAACACCAAACAGCTAGGCTGTCCAAAAAACCCACAACTTTATGCACTGATTTCAACACTTTTGGTTAGCTCTCATCAGCACCTATTGCCTTACCAGTATGTAGGTGCTCAACACGGTGAATGCAGGCTCAATGCCCATGGCCTTAATCAGAACTTAGTCATATTCTTTAGATATAGGAGCTGGAATCATCTCACACATAATCCTCTCACATGTTCCGATGAGAGCTTCAATGATGTTTTGGATCAACCGGCTGTGGACAGGTAGGTCCGCCCGACACACAGTCCCTTTCAATATTTGGTTAAGGTTAAGTTACTTGCTCAAGGTCGTAGATTAAGCAAATGAGGGTTGAGTGACTCAAGCCCTGCACTAAAAGAATTATACTCACAGAGTTAACTCTCTGTAGCAACTGACTTATAATGCCCTCTATAATAAAATGTCTGGTAGAGCAGACTTTTAAGGCTTTGCACTGTCAACAAGCTGCTTCCTGGGGTCCAGGGTATAATGTTTAATTTCTTCTACTTCCATTTGCTTCCTACGTGAGTCTAAGCAAGTTGTTAGCCCCACAGTGCCCCCAGGTTCCCTCTAACAGAACACTTGTGGTCAGTGGGCTGACCTAGTTAACAAATGAAAAATCTCATCCTTTCTGTCTCTGCCGAAAACTCATGATCATAGGTGAGGACAGGGACATAGAGTGACCAGTAAAATGAGCGTGTCACCAATGACTCACTTTTCAGTACAACTGCTGAAGTTGCACTCATCCAGTGGTCAGTTCCCTGCTGTGCTCTATATTCACTTATGAACAAGAACCCAAGACAACTAAATTCCTCCTCCTAAAGTAGCTGCCCTCCTCCTGCAGAGTATTCCCCCCATTTCTGAGACAGAACCATGCTTCACTTTCGTAAGAACCACTGAAGTACATGCGGCAAATTGCCATCACTTGAAGATAAAAGGAAATGTCTTGTGGATTTATCTTAACACAAAATGCATGACTGTGGTTTTTGCAGTGTATGAAGAAAAAAGACTTAAAACTTTTAAGTCTTACTGAACAGAAAGCTCAACATTTTCATCCTCCACTTCACGTAACTAATAGTCTCCTCCTAAATTCAGTATGGCTATATTCTTCTGCATGGTCCCCATATAACGTTTTCTGTTTCACACTAGCTGAACGTGCTGTATCTCTCTTTCTCTCTCTCTCTCTTCTCTCTCTCTCTCTCTCTCTCTCTCTTGCATTGATTATGAGGTAGTAAACCATGGCAGAAGCTGACACTAAAAACATTAAAAGGTAGACCAGATACCAACACTCCACCCACACCCTATTATCTGTGCAAATGGCCTTTCTGTTACAATATATATATTTGATCCTACCTGTGGCTGAGATCAACATAATGTCACATGTCTTGGTACTTATATGTAGGTCTGTCCTAAGCTGCATGGATTCACAGACATAGCTCTGTCTGCAGAGCCTATACTCCTGAATCAGTACAGAAAAAGGCAACATGTGATTCATATAAGATGTGGCACCTACTCATGGTGCTTGGAACACAGAAAATTATGGAAAACAGTGTGAATAGTTACACTAATGTAATGCAGAGGACATTACATCATAGGGCTATCAATGGATATGGTGGCATGAAACAGTTCCAGAAGTTTACCAAATGTTAATATACCAATAACTGCAAAATCAGAAGGCGACTATGATTGCCGGGGGGGGGGGGGTCACAACAGAAGCACTTTGAACCAAAATGATAAAATAAAATGGGAGTCAAGAAAGGGAAAAACACACTCCTTTAGTATACAAGTTTAGTGCTTTTGCCCTGGTAAATGGATTTCTTCAGAACAAAGCAAAAAATCATTAACTACCAATATATATATATACCCCCCACACACAATTAACTCTTTTCCAAGATAGAATACAAATTGAGCAAATCTATTGGCTAATTAATCAACAATGTCAATTAAAACTTCACTAAGTCAGTGTGCCAAACAATCACAGCCCTTAAGGTGAAACACCATGCCTTATACACTAGTAATTGGTGACTCTATCGTCAGACACACTGATGTTCCGCTTATCAGGCTGAACAAGGAGAGGGTAATGGTGAGCTGCTTATCGGGAGCTAGGATCCGCCACATAACACACGCACTGAGGTCACTCCAAAGCAAGTACAAATATGACTCCGTCATTGTCCATGCCGGCGTGAATGACCTGAGACGTACCTCCCTGGACTACATGAAGAGAGACATAGAGGAGCTCTCTGATTATGTAGCCCAGGCTGGTATGACCCTGACCCTGAGCAGCATCTTGACCTCACCAAGAATGATGCCACAATACAAAGACAAGATGACCAGCTTTAATAATTGGCTCAATTACTGGTGTCATTCTAGGGGGATCCAATGTCTGCTGCTTGGGATGACATGCTGGACAAGCCACGCTGCTTCGCAAGGGAAGGCTTGCACCTGTCACCACTGGGCTTCCGGATATTGGCTAAGGCTCTTGCCACCCCCATAGTGCCTTTTCTAGGCAAGGCTCAAAAGACAAACCCACCACCTTAGAAAACAAAAAAGGAAAAAAACTAAGGGTAATGCTGCTCAACGCCAGAAATCTAAATCTCAAGATGCAGGCTCTCCAAGCACTCCTCAGTATGGAGAGCATCGATGTCTGTACAGTAACCAAAACCTGGTTCAAGGCTCCTGAGAGCACCCCAGCCCTACCAGGTTATACCTCGTATCATGCATTTCGGCCCCAAAACTTGGGCTGAACCACAAAGGGAGGGGGAGTGTCCATATTCATTAAAGACACCCACACCTCCAGGTTAGTGGCAACGTACGAAGCATCGGAGACCATGCATGTGCAAGTAACCGTAGGCAAAACTGCTATACAACTTGTAGCATGCTACAGACCACCCTCTTAATCTCAGGAACTCCATTCAGCCTTCCTTAAGACACTGGAGGATATGAAGGTCTCACCAAACACCATCATATTGGGAGACTTCAACTACCCAAACATAGACTGGGTGCATTATTCAAGCCCTAACACCCTAGCCCAAAAGTTCCTGGAATTCATCAACTCAAATGTGATGGAACAACTAGTCACCTCCCCCACAAGGGGAGATAATATACTTGACCTGATCATCACAAACATCGGGACAAAATGCTCAACACCGGAAGTTTACCCCTCACTAGTGAGATCAGACCACAAACTAATGACCCTAGATATTCATATCCAACCTCCACCCCCAGCACAAAAGACCACAGTGAGAAACTTCTCAAAAGCTGACTTTACACTCCTTAAGAATGAAATGGTATCCTTCAAGCCCCCTGGGCCAGTGGAAACCACATCCCACACTGCTGAATCCTTCACAAATGTTTTCTACGGACATCTCCAAGAATGCATGGATCATGCAATCCCAAATAAAACCAAGACCCTTTCCACCAAAGGCAGGCATCCTATCTGGTGGACCCCAGCCATAAACAAACTTTATAATGAGAGAAGGAAGCTACTGCAAGACAGAGCAAAATCCCATAAAGGGAAGGCATCTCTGATCAGCACTAGCAAAAAACCACGTTCACTCATAAAATCATCCAAGGCCAACTTTGAGAGAAAAATCACTAAGGACACTAAAGATAACCACAAGGCCTTCTTCAGCTATGTTAGAAACCTGGGCGGAAACCCTCAGATATGCTCAGAGTTAGTTCATAACGGCAAGAAATACACTGAACCCACAGATATTGCCAACATACTGGCAGACAGGTTCAGTGCAAATTTCTCCCCTCCCTCACCCCCAAAAGATGAAATATTTATCCCAGCTGAATGCAGCCTCCCTGACATCTCAGATGTCTAGGTGAGAACTGCTCTCAGCAAAGCTAAAAATACAGCATTAATGGGACCTGACGGTGTCCTGGGTTGCGTACTATGTGAACTCCTAGAGGAGCTAAACCCGCACATAAGAATGCTGTTTAATCTTAGCCTTACTACAGGAAATGTACCTGAACACTGGCGTACAGCAACAGTGGTCCCACTCCACAAATGAGGCACCTCTACAGACCCTGGAAACTACCACCCCATAAGCTTAACCAGCCTGGTCTGCAAAGCTATGGAAAGGATCATTATGGAACTCATAAACAAAGACATCGGGGACCTACAGACAATTGACCCTACCCAGTTCAGCTTTGTAAAAGGCAGATCCTGCCTTTTGAACCTGGTGGACTTTTTTGAAACAGTCACTAGAGCCATCGATGAGGGCAAAGCAGTTCATACAGCCTACCTGGACCTGGCAAAAGCCTTCAACACAATACCCCACTCAGGCATCATAGACAAGCTCAACAGCTTAAATGTAAACCCGCATGTCACAAGATGGGTTGCAAACTGGCTAAAGGACAGAACCCACAAGGTCAGAATAGCTGGAGCTATGTCAGATTCTAAGCCAGTCACAAGTGGAGTCCCACAGGGCTCTGTCTTGGGACCCCTCTTGTTCGGCATTTATTTCTCAGATGTGCGGGCAAACATAGGGGGGTTGTGGCTGACAAAGTTCGCAGATGAGCAAACTAGGCGCCATAGTCGATACACCAGCTGACACATGCATCCTTCAAAAGGGCATTACAGAAACAGATGACTGGTGCTAGAGTCATGGCCTTAAACTAAATGCCAAAAAATGTATAGTCATCCCCTTTGGGAAAAACAAAGTACCCACAAATTACCACATAGGTGGTAATCCATTAAGTACGGAAAAAGTAATCAGAGACCTGGGGACCCAAGTTGACAGTGACCTCTCATTTGACACCCACATCGCCAAAGTGGTTAGAAAGACCTTCTACCTTGCCCACCTTATCATGAAGGGATTCACATCCAGATCAAAGGATGTCATTGTACCTCTATATTCCTCCCTTATCAGGCCTATGATTGAGTACAATGCCCCATTTGGTATGTACCTCACCCGGCACCTGCAGCAGCTGGAGAGACCCCAAAAGTACCTCACCAAGAGGATCAAGGGTCTCCAACATACGTCATATGCTGCCAGACTAAAGAAGCTCCAGCTCTATTCAGTAGCATACCGCCTGCTCAGAGGTGATCTGTGCCTGACGTACAAGGCCATGTCCAATCCGGAATTAATGGAGATGCTCCACCTCAAAAAATCCAAATCCATCAGAGCCACGAGAGCTAAAGATCTAAACCTCAGCACAAATATGAATTGGACAAACTGGAGGGTTGGGAGGGTGGCCTAATGGTTAAGGCGTTTGCCTTGCAAGGTTAAGGTGCAGGGTTCAAGTCTCACAAGGGATAATTGACTAGGCTTAAAATGGCTCGCAAGGGCAGTTAGCTTAGTACTAATCTATGAACCTATGAACCTATAACACAGAGGCTTCCCACACTCTGGAACAGGATCCCAGTCCATGTTAGGCAGAGCCCCTCACTGACTCTCTTCAAGAGAAATCTTGACCAGTGGATGGGTGATTGTAGGTTTACCCCGGGGGTCATCTCTGTGTCACTACTAGACAGAGGCACAGTAAACTAAATTTATTTTGCAAACTTTTGTATCATTACATGGAGTGGCGAAAGCCATGTACACTATGGCTAGGCTTATAAATGCCCTAGGGAAGATAGCCTAGTACTATACTATGAAACTATGAAACTATGAAAACAATAACATACAAAAATATTATTAATAAAACCAACCACAAACAACAATATATGGAACATTCCTTCAATCAACTTGTTGAATTAAAAACACATATTAATATAGCTAAAAATCAGTCTAAATGTTTTACATATATTATGAACCTTTTAATCAAAACCATATAAAAAAAATACAATTATTCTCCGTGGTATCCCCAAAGTCTCAAACAACCCACTAAACCAGTATAGTGGGTCAAAAAACAAAACAGTGTAAGAAACTTCTCTGTGTGGAAGATTTCAATCCATAAATATCCAGTTAATCACTGTATATTAATCTGATCAGATAATGGTAGTAGACGTAGCGAACTCAAACTCATGCTAAGTAAAAAAAAAAAAATAAAAATATATCATTTGAAATATTGTACAGAATTACTAAGTATTTGAAAGTAATCCAAGCAGGGTAGGCAGTCTGATGTTCTTCATCTCACATTGCTGCAGTCCTAACACTTGGGTAGTCCGCTGTCCCTCGGTCGGCCCGAATATCAGAGTATAAGGCTGACGTCGGTCAAGGCGCATTTGACTGACATCAGAACGTCAGGGTACAAATGCGCATGACCGACGTCATATCCTCAGTCTTTTTTGCCGCATGGTCCGATGCAGAAGCAGTATTGCAAGTGCCGTTCGGCGTTCTGAAATTTTTCAATTCGGAGTTTCAGACCGAAGTCAGAGTTGGTTAAGTACCCGTTAGAATATTTTGGTTTTTCTTGCCTCAGTGGTTTACGGATGTCAGAAAAGTGAATAACTGTATTTCTTGTGGGAAACAGATACCGCATAGGGATTACCATAATTTGTGTATACCTTGTTTGGGACCTGAGCACGGCGTTGTTGGGTGTCGCTTTTGTGCTAGGTTCAATAAGCACTATAAAGCGAAGGTTGGATTGTGCCAGGTTGGTCTTTGGGAAGCGGTGCAATTACAATATGCCGTCGGATGCTCCGGCGCTTCCTCAAGAAGCGCAAGGACAAGGCAGTTAAACCTAGGTTAGAGGAGTCGTCGAACGGACGCCGGTTCTTTAGAGCGTCAGTGGAACCGGTGGTTCCGGCGGAGGCCTCTCTGGAGTCCCAGGGAGAAACTTTGATTTTACAGGATGTGGCCTCCCAGGAGGCAGGTCAGGCTGTAGGGGCTTCTCAGATAACTGTACTCCCCTCCCTTCCTAAGGGGTCTAGGCCCTCTCTTTCTGTTCCAAGGCTTCTCCTAGAGGCAGGTCTAGTTTAGCTTCTGTGAGTGTCACTCCTAGTTCTTGGGTTCTGTGCCCAAGAAGCACATGCTTAAAATGGCAGAAGATTTAATTACTTTAATTAGAGGCTCTATGCCCCCTCCTGATAAGAGGCCTAGGATGGAACCAGTGTTGGGGATTACGAGCAGGCTTGACTGAAGACTTGCAGGAGTATTCTCATTATTCTGATTCTGATGTGGATGATTCTACTCCTTCTGCTTCTTCTCCTGAGGATTTTTCTTTTCAGAAACCCTTCACTCCATGAGAGAGCATTTTAAATGGGAAGGTCAGGACTTCTCTGATTCCAGGAAAAGGCTTAGGGAATTTTGTTTTATCCCAGCATAGGCCTTTGGCTATACCTCCTGTTCTGAATGTGGTGGAAGATGTGTTTGCAGAGGCTTCTCTTAATCCTGATTCTTTGCCTCCTGCTCCTGTTAAACCAGATAGGTATTACAGGGTGCCTGAAGCTCATAAGTATCTTTTAAAAGTCCTAGGGCAGACCCAGAAACTGTTAGCCAGGGGCCTAAGGGTGTTAAGGCTTCTGTTGTCAAGAATCCGGTTCCTGCAGATAAAGAGGCCAGGGCCTTGGATAGATGGGGAAAGAAAGTTTATACTTCTTCCACTCTTTCCATGAGAGCTTTGAATTGCCAGTTTCACATGTTGAAATATCAAAATTATCTCCTTTCACAGTTGAAATCTAAGGTTGATGCTCTGGCGGAAGGTATTGATTGTAAAGAGTTACAAGATTTAGTGCATGTTTCTGAACAGGTGGGTAAGCATTCTTTGCAATGTGGTTTTGATGCTGTACAGGCCTCTTCTAGGGTGGCTGCCACTGGGTCAGTTCTTCACAGGCATGCCTTGCTGAGGGATCAAAATTTATCTGACCATGTTAAAACTAGGATTTTGGATGCCCCTTTGCAATCTGATGTCTTGTTTGGTTCTCCTGTTGAGGCAGTTTTAAAGAAAATGGAAGACAAGGCTAAGTCTATGCAGACTGTTAAGGATTTTTTGCAGGTTCAGCCTCCAAAGTTTAGTAGAAATTGGCCTACTAAGGGGTGGACATATCCTTCTTATGATTCCCAGTCTAGGGGTAGATCTAGACGTGGCAGGGGCAGAGGTCAGGGCTCTTTCAGGCCTAGAACAGGAGTTCTCCTGCACAGTCTCCGGGTGAGGGCAGGGGTCAGTCCTTTCGTAAACAGACCCAATGACCTACCTTTTCAGCTGCCAGAACCTTCTCGCCTGGCAGCACCTTTGGGAGGAAGGTTGGCACTTTTCAAAGAAAATTGGAGTTTGATTACCCAAGACAGATGGGTATTGGATATCATACATCACGGTTACAGGTTTTATTTCCATACCTTGCCTCCTTTCAAAGGCATGCCAGACATTCCTCCTCAACAAAGAATAGAGGCTCACAAGCAAATTTCTCTGTTACTCCAAATAGGGGCCATACAGCCGGTTCCTATGCCAGAAAGGGGCCTAGGATTTTATTCTCGCCTGTTCCTTGTACCAAAAAGGGGAACACATGGAGACCAATTTTGGATTTATCTATCCTCAACACTTATCTGGACATTCCCAAGTTCAAAATGTTGACGTTACAACAGCTTTTACGCTGCTGGGCAAGGATCACTGGATGGTAACTTTGGATCTCAAGGAGGCTTACCTTCATGTTCCTATCAGGCTAAGTTGCAGGAAGTATCTGCGTTTCGGACTGGGACTTCTCACTATCAGTTCTCTGCATTGCCCTTTGGCTTATCTACTGCCCAGAGTATTCTGAAAGTTCTGGCTCCAGTGATAGCTTTCTTCAGGCTGAAAGGAATACAAATCTATCCTTATTTGGACGATTGCCTGATTCTGGCTCAAGGAAGGGACGAGCTCCTTCGTCATTTGGAATATGTGATAGCAGTGCTAACATGCCTGGGGTATTCTGTGAACGAAATACAGTCCAGTCTAGTACCCTCTCAAGACATGTGCTTTCTGGGTGTAAGACTGAATACAGCATCCCAGATGGCCTTTCTAACCCCGGACAAACAAAAGAATCTTTCCCTTTACTTCCATCATCTATCTCTTCAGTCCGGGCTGACTGCAAGGACAGTCCTTCAAACCTTAGGGTTCATGGCATCTTGTATTCTGGTGCTTCCCAATGCCAAACTGCATATGAGGAAGTTGCAATGGTATCTCAAAAATGTATGGACACAGCACTGCCAGGATCTGGACACTGTCATTCCAATAATACCTTGCATTCAAAAGGAATTTTTGTGGTGGGCTCAGGAATGTCACCTAAACAAGGGACTCTCTGTGACCCGGCCAGAGGCGAGTCAAATTTTAACGACAGATGCCTCGGACAAAGCTTGGGAAGCTCATCTAAACGGAAAGTGGATACAAGACAAGTGGCCTGTCAGACTACAGCATCTACATATCAACTTGAAGGAGATGTTAGCAGTCCAGTTTGCATTAATAGCTTTCAAGGATTTACTTCGTCCAGGGCAGGTGTTGATTCTAACAGAGAACACAACTGTCATGTGGTACATCAACAAGCAAGGGGAACACATTCTTATCCTCTATGCAGGCAAGCAATGATTTTGTGGGAGACTGCTCTCAGTTTACAACTAAGTCTTCAGGCAAGGTTTCTGCGGAGCACAGAACTCCTTAGCAGATGTGTTAAGCAGACAAATCATGGATCCCCAAAGTGGAAACTGGATCTTCATGTATTTCAGAAATTGACAGTGTCCTGGGGAACTCCAGACATAGATCTGTTCGCTTCTCCACTAAACCACCAGCTGCCAAAGTTTTGCACAAAGGTTTCATCCCACAGCTTGGAAAGTGGATGCTCTTTCTTTCAGTTGGAAAAATCTTCATGTGTATGCCTTTCCACCTCTGCCTCTCCTCCCAAAGGTACTTCTGAAGGTCAGACAGGACAAGCCAAGGATGATTTTGATAGCTCCAGATTGGCCTCGACAGCACTGGTACCCATTACTGAGAAGTCTAGGAAGCCTCCATGGCCTTTGCCTTTGATTCCACATCTGTTGTCCCAGGAGGACAGTCATTTGCTCAATGTCAAACTTCACTCTCTTCACCTAACAGCCTGGCATATTCTGTTTTAGACCATAGAGGTCTCAACTTCCACAACAAGTTTTGAATGTGATTTTGGAAGCTAGAAGGCCTAGTACAAGGAAAGTGTACAGATAAATGTAAGAGATTTTTGTTTTGGAGTGCAGCTAAGGATTTGGATGTTTCTGAGCCTAATTTAAGTGTGGCTCTTCAATATCTTACTGAGTTGTTGGACAAAGGTTTGTCCTTCTCTTCTATTAAGATTCATGCTGCAGCAATTTCAGCTCACTACGACTGTGACCCACCATTGTTTTCTCATCCTTTGTTCAAGCAATTTCTTAAAGGGCAAAGAATATAAGACCCTACGAAGCTCCTACTCCTGCTTGGGATCTCAATTTTGTGTTGGAGAAACTCACTCTACAACCTTTTGAGCCTGCAGCTACTGCTGAGTTTAAATATTTATCATGGAAGACTGCTTTTTTGTTGGCCATTACCTCTGCAAGAAGGGTTTCTGAATTGCAGGCCCTTATGGCAGTTGAGCCTTTCTTAATTTTCCATAAGGATAGGGTATCTTTACGTACTAATCCATCCTTTATGCCTAAAGTGGTTTCTAGTGTGGCTTTAAACCAAACTATTCCTTTGCCTACTTTTTATGCAAATCCCCAAAATAAAGGGGAAAAGATTTTGCACACTTTAGATGTTCACAGGCAGTTGCGATATTATTTGGACAGAACTAAAGGGTTCAGACAATCTCAGCAGTTATTAGTTTCTTTTGCTTTGTGCTCTCAGGGCAAGGTGTCAAAACAAACTATTTCTAAGTGGATTGGATTTTGCATTGCTTTCTGTTATTCCCATCATGGCAAAGAGATTCCAGCTGGGATTAGGCCTCATTCCACTAGGGCTACTGCCACTTCAACAGCTTTTTGAGGGGGTGGCAACTAAGGATATTTTGGAGGCAGACACTTGGAGTTCAGTGCATACCTTCTCTAGGCATTACCACCTTCCATTGTACTCTAAATCCAGGGCTGGTTTTGCCACTGCTGTGTTGCAGGGCATTTTGGCAGCTCCTGCTTCATTATAGTTTAGCCATCTTCACTTGCCTCTGATTAGGGATTCTACCCAAGTGTTAGGACTGCAGCAATGTGAGATGAAGAACATAGTACAGTTTGTACCTACCATAAATGTAGATGTTCGAAGATCCACATTGCTGCAGTCAACCCTCCCTCCTTCCCCTCTGTAGTTTGAGGTGGTTGTGTGGGTTGGGTTATCCATCTGAGGTATATTGTGTATATTGTATATGTTGTATATATTGTACATATTTTTGGTGTTAGGCTGGTTGGTTGTTTAGTTGTTGTCTATGGGTTTTGACCTTTCTTTTTAGGGTCTTCTGACATCTGGGGCAAGAAAAGACTGAGGATATGACGTCGGTCATGCGCATTTGTACCCTGACGTTCTGATGTCAGTCAAATGCGCCTTGACCGACGTCAATATACTCTGATATTCGGGCCGACCGAGGGACAGCGGACTACCCAAGTGTTAGGACTGCAGCAATGTGGATCTTCGAACATCTACATTTATGGTAGGTACAAAACTGTACTTTTCCAGTCGAGAGCCACTTTTTTTCTCTAATAATCTGTGAGGCTGTTTCATTGAGCCACTTTTTTTTTCACTGAGCCACTTACCTAAGTACACGGATCGTCAATCTAAAGTGCAATTGCGGACCAGGCTCTACCCACTCCATTCGCCCTTGCTGCACTCAGGCTCACTCTGCTCCCCTACCCCCATTCCAACCCACCCCCCACATTCATTAGGTTTATACTCTCTAGACTCCTCCCACACCTAACACCAATCAAACCACTTACTCACCCAATTACCCATCCCCTCCAAGCAACTACTCCCCCTCCCACTCTACACTATACCACATCCTGCACTTTCCCTCTACCAATCCACCTCATTTATTTATTTATTATTTATTTATTGCATTTGTTTACCGGGAAAGTCTACTGGGCCTAAAAGAGACCATTTTCAGTGGAGGCCCAGGGAGAAGAGCTCCGACAAGAACATAGGTTCAGAAAAAAAAATTAAACATTAATTGGTACAAAAGTAGAAACAGTGTTATACATAGTGGTTACAGTGATATATACAGAATATATACATAAAAGCAGGAATTTTGTTGGTTGCCAGATGAATTCGGTGGGGGGGGGGATAAAAACGGAGATAAAGTAATCAGCATTATTGTACCAGTGATAAAAGAAAAAAATTAAATGAGAAAGTATCATCAGTCACTAGAAGTAAAAAGCATAAGAATTTAGTTATAATATAAGGAGAAGGAGGAGGTTAGGTTATAGAGCAGCCAGGAAGGGTTGTTATAGAGCAGGTCAGAGCCAGGAAGGGTTGTTATAGAGCAGGTACAGAGCCAGGAAGGGCTGTTATAGAGCAGGTACATAGCCAGGAAGGGTTGTTATAGAGCAGGTACAGAGCCAGGAAGGGTTGTTATAGAGCAGGTACATAGCCAGGAAGGGTTGTTATAGAGCAGGTACATAGCCAGGAAGGGTTGTTATAGAGCAGGTACATACCAGGAAGGGTTGTTATAGAGCAGGTACATAGCCAGGAAGGATTGTTATAGAGCAGGTACAGAGCCAGGAAGGGTTGTTATAGAGCAGGTACAGAGCCAGGAAGGGTTGTTACAGAGCAGGTACAGAGCCAGGAAGGGCTGTTATAGAGCAGGTACATAGCCAGGAAGGGTTGTTATAGAGCAGGTACAGAGCCAGGAAGGGTTGTTATAGAGCAGGTACAGAGCCAGGAAGGGTTGTTATAGAGCAGGTACAGAGCCAGGAAAGGTTGTTATAGAGCAGGTATAGAGCCAGGAAGGGTTGTTATAGAGCAGGTACAGAGCCAGGAAAGGTTGTTATAGAGCAGGTATAGAGCCAGGAAGGGTTGTTATAGAGCAGGTACATAGCCAGGAAGGGTTGTTATAGAGCTTGTCAGAGCCAGGAAGGGTTGTTATAGAGCAGGTACAGAGCCAGGAAGGGCTGTTATAGAGCAGGTACATAGCCAGGAAGGGTTGTTATAGAGCAGGTACATAGCCAAGAAGAGTTGTTACAGAGCAGGTACATAGCCAGGAAGGGTTGTTATAGAGCAGGTACATACCAGGAAGGGTTGTTACAGAGCAGGTACATAGCCAGGAAGGGTTGTTATAGAGCAGGTACATACCATGAAGGGTTGTTACAGAGCAGGTACATAGCCAGGAAGGGTTGTTATAGAGCAGGTACAGAGCCAGGAAGGGTTGTTATAGAGCAGGTACATAGCCAGGAAGGGTTGTTATAGAGCAGGTACAGAGCCAGGAAGGGTTGTTATAGAGCAGGTACAGAGCCAGGAAGGGTTGTTATAGAGCAGGTACATAGCCAGGAAGGGTTGTTATAGAGCAGGTACAGAGCCAGGAAGGGTTGTTATAGAGCAGGTACATAGCCAGGAAGGGTTGTTATAGAGCAGGTACATAGCCAGGAAGGGTTGTTATAGAGCAGGTACATAGCCAGGAAGGGTTGTTATAGAGCAGGTACAGAGCCAGGAAGGGTTGTTATAGAGCAGGTACAGAGCCAGGAAGGGTTGTTATAGAGCAGGTACATAGCCAGGAAGGGTTGTTATAGAGCAGGTACATAGCCAGGAAGGGTTGTTATAGAGCAGGTACAGAGCCAGGAAGGGTTGTTATAGAGCAGGTACAGAGCCAGGAAGGGTTGTTATAGAGCAGGTACATAGCCAGGAAGGGTTGTTATAGAGCAGGTACAGAGCCAGGAAGGGTTGTTATAGAGCAGGTACAGAGCCAGGAAGGGTTGTTATAGAGCAGGTACAGAGCCAGGAAGGGTTGTTATAGAGCAGGTACAGAGCCAGGAAGGGTTGTTATAGAGCAGGTATAGAGCCAGGAAGGGTTGTTATAGAGCAGGTACAGAGCCAGGAAAGGTTGTTATAGAGCAGGTATAGAGCCAGGAAGGGTTGTTATAGAGCAGGTACAGAGCCAGGAAGGGTTGTTATAGAGCAGGTCAGAGCCAGGAAGGGTTGTTATAGAGCAGGTACAGAGCCAGGAAGGGTTGTTATAGAGCAGGTACATAGCCAGGAAGGGTTGTTATAGAGCAGGTACATAGCCAGGAAGAGTTGTTACAGAGCAGGTACATAGCCAGGAAGGGTTGTTATAGAGCAGGTACATAGCCAGGAAGGGTTGTTATAGAGCAGGTACATAGCCAGGAAGGGTTGTTATAGAGCAGGTACATAGCCAGGAAGGGTTGTTATAGAGCAGGTACATAGCCAGGAAGGGTTGTTATAGAGCAGGTACATAGCCAGGAAGGGTTGTTATAGAGCAGGTACATAGCCAGGAAGGGTTGTTATAGAGCAGGTACAGAGCCAGGAAGGGTTGTTATAGAGCAGGTACAGAGCCAGGAAGGGTTGTTATAGAGCAGGTACATAGCCAGGAAGGGTTGTTATAGAGCAGGTACAGAGCCAGGAAGGGTTGTTATAGAGCAGGTACATAGCCAGGAAGGGTTGTTATAGAGCAGGTACAGAGCCAGGAAGGGTTGTTATAGAGCAGGTACATAGCCAGGAAGGGTTGTTATAGAGCAGGTACATAGCCAGGAAGGGTTGTTATAGAGCAGGTACATAGCCAGGAAGGGTTGTTATAGAGCAGGTACAGAGCCAGGAAGGGTTGTTATAGAGCAGGTACATAGCCAGGAAGGGTTGTTATAGAGCAGGTACAGAGCCAGGAAGGGTTGTTATAGAGCAGGTACAGAGCCAGGAAGGGTTGTTATAGAGCAGGTACAGAGCCAGGAAGGGTTGTTATAGAGCAGGTACATAGCCAGGAAGGGTTGTTATAGAGCAGGTACATAGCCAGGAAGGGTTGTTATAGAGCAGGTACAGAGCCAGGAAGGGTTGTTATAGAGCAGGTACATAGCCAGGAAGGGTTGTTATAGAGCAGGTACATAGCCAGGAAGGTTGTTATAGAGCAGGTACAGAGCCAGGAAGGGTTGTTATAGAGCAGGTACATAGCCAGGAAGGGTTGTTATAGAGCAGGTACATAGCCAGGAAGGGTTGTTATAGAGCAGGTACAGAGCCAGGAAGGGTTGTTATAGAGCAGGTACAGAGCCAGGAAGGGTTGTTATAGAGCAGGTACAGAGCCAGGAAGGGTTGTTATAGAGCAGGTACATAGCCAGGAAGGGTTGTTATAGAGCAGGTACAGAGCCAGGAAGGGTTGTTATAGAGCAGGTACAGAGCCAGGAAGGGTTGTTATAGAGCAGGTACATAGCCAGGAAGGGTTGTTATAGAGCAGGTACATAGCCAGGAAGGGTTGTTATAGAGCAGGTACAGAGCCAGGAAGGGTTGTTATAGAGCAGGTACAGAGCCAGGAAGGGTTGTTATAGAGCAGGTACATAGCCAGGAAGGGTTGTTATAGAGCAGGTACATAGCCAGGAAGGGTTGTTATAGAGCAGGTACATAGCCAGGAAGGGTTGTTATAGAGCAGGTACATACCAGGAAGGGTTGTTACAGAGCAGGTACAGAGCCAGGAAGGGCTGTTACAGAGCAGGTACATAGCCAGGAAGGGTTGTTATAGAGCAGGTACAGAGCCAGGAAGGGTTGTTATAGAGCAGGTACATAGCCAGGAAGGGTTGTTATAGAGCAGGTACATAGCCAGGAAGGGTTGTTATAGAGCAGGTACATAGCCAGGAAGGGTTGTTATAGAGCAGGTACATAGCCAGGAAGGGTTGTTATAGAGCAGGTACATAGCCAGGAAGGGCTGTTATAGAGCAGATACAGAGCCAGGAAGGGTTGTTATAGAGCAGGTACATACCAGGAAGGGTTGTTATAGAGCAGGTACATAGCCAGGAAGGGTTGTTATAGAGCAGGTACACAGCCAGGAAGAGTTAAGATGATTTTTCACTAC
The DNA here is from genome assembly GCF_019279795.1 of Protopterus annectens. NCBI lineage: Eukaryota > Metazoa > Chordata > Ceratodontiformes > Protopteridae > Protopterus > Protopterus annectens. The sequence goes on from NC_056729.1 coordinate 1,774,804,900, forward strand.
TTGTTTGAAGGTGGTGGTCCTGCCTGTGTTTCTTATGGAAGGAGGAAGCGAGTTCCACAGTTTGGTGATGGTGAAAGAGAAGAGCAGTTGACCAGCCGGTAAGGTGGGCTTTTCTACTTTTAGAAGTAGATGATTTTCAGATCTTAGTTGGCTACTGGGTTGGTATTTGGCAAGTAGAGTTGAGAGAGCAGGACAGTCTGTGGGTCTGTAGATTATTTTGTGTGCTGTAGTTAGCTGGGTGAATGAGAGATGGTGGGGAGTTCCAAACAGACTCATTGTTTCATAGGTTCATATGTTCATAGGTAGGTACTAGGCTATTGGCCCTAGGGCCTATATAAGCCTAGCCAAAAAGGTACCCTGGCTTTCGCCACTCAAGAAAATTATTTTAATGTGCCCCTGTCGAGAAGAGCCACAGAAGTGATCCCTGGGGTGAATTTCCTATTTCCCATCCAATCATCAAGATTTTTCTTGAAGAGTGCTAATGAAGAGCTTTGTTTGATATAGATAAGTAGTTTGTTCCAGGGTATGGGAAGTCTCTGGGACAGGAATCTATCCCTCCAGCATGTTCTGTTTATTGGGGTGACAAGGTTTAGGTCCCTAGAGCATGTAGCTCAGAGGGATTGGGATTTCTTTAAGTGGAGCATGTCCAACAGCTCTGGGTTGGACATAGGTTTGTACACTAGGCAGAGATTGCCTCTGAGTAGGCGATATGCAACAGAGTAAAGCTGAAGTTGTTTCAGACATTCTGCGTAGGGCATCTGTTTGAGGCTGGTAATCTTCTTTGTGAGGTATTTCTGCAGCCTTCCCAGTTGTTGTAGATGTCTTGTGAGGTACATACCAAAAGGGGCTTTGTACTCTATAATGGGTCTAATTTGTGATGAGTAGAGGGGAACAATGACCTCTTTTTTTCGGGATGATAAACCTTTTGTGATGAGGTGTGTCATGTAGAAGGATTTCCTGACTACTGTGGCAATGTGATTATCAAAGGACAGACTACTGTCCACCTGTGTCCCAAGGTCTCTTATCATACTTTTCAGTGTTAAGTAGACTACCGCCTATGTGGTAGTTCATGGGTACACAGTTTTTACCAAAAGGGATGACAATGCAATTTTTGGGATTGAGCTTGAGGCCATGGCTTTGACTCCAGGCATCTGTCTCAGTGAGGCCCTTTCGTAGGATGCCCACATCATTAGGAGTTTTGATTATGGCTCCTAGTTTGCAGTCATCTGCGAACTTCATTAGCCAAAGACCTTCTGTGTTAGCCTGTACTTCAGAGAAGTAGATACCAAACAGGAAAGGACCCAGGACTGAACCCTTTGGTACTCCACTTGTCACTGGTCTGAAATCAGATTTGGAGTCTGCTACTTTCTCAGTGTGAGTTCTGTCAGTGAGCCAGTTGGCAACCCATCTTGTGACGTAGGGACTTATACCTAGTTTAGTGAGTTTATCTATAATTCCAGAGTGGGGGATGGTGTCGAAAGCCTTGGTGAGATCTAGATAGGCTGTGTGAACCACCTTACCCTCATCTACGGCTTTAGTGACTGCTTCAAATAAGTCTATCTAGTTTTGGAGACACAATCTGCCTTTTACAGACCCGAACGGGGTGGGGTCCAGAGTTTGGAGATTACCAATGTCTTTGTTTATAAGTTCCATGATGATACGTTCCATGGCCTTGCAGACCAGGCTCATCAGGCTAATGGGCAGTAGTTCCCAGGGTCCGTGGTGGCTCCCTCCTTTGTGGAGTGGGATAACCATTGCTGTGCACCATTCAGTGGGCATATAGCCTGAGGTGAGGCTTTAATTGAACATGGTACTTAGGTGGGGTGCCAGTTCATTCTGTAGTTCGTGTAGAATGCAGCCTGGGATGTTGTCAGGTCCCATGGATGCTGTGTTCTTGGCTTTGGAAAGTGTGGTTTTTACCTATGAAGCCTTGATTACAGGAATGTTGTATTCTTCCAGTATTGAGATGGGCCCTTTAGGGGGTAAGGGGGGGGGGGTAAAGTTAGCACTCACCCTATCTGCAAGGATGTTGGCAATATTAGTTGGTTCTATATATTTAGTGCCATTGTCCTGTAACTCACAGCAGATCTGAGTGTTGTCATTGAGATTCTTGACATAGCTATAGAATGCTTTGGGGTTGTCTTTAGAATCAGTGGCAATATTGTTTTTGTAACTAGCTTTGGAGGATTTTATGAGGGATCTCAGCTTCTTACTGAGGCTGACCAGGGAGTTCCTAAAGTCATGAGATTTTACTCTTTTTTGCAACAGTTTCTGTCTTCTGTTGTAGAGTTTGTTTATAGCAGGCAAACACCGGATTGCTTTCCTTTTTTTGGAGGATAGCATCTTGGTTCTGTTAGGGATAGCACGATCCATGTACTCATGTAAGTGCTTATAAAATGCATTTGTGTAGGATTCAACAGACATACCTCTACTGTCCATCGGCATGGGTGTCGTAAAGTTTGTCACTTCTGTCTTGAGAAGAGTGAAGTTGGCTTTGGAGAAATTTTTTACGGTGGTTTCCCTAATGGGGGTGGGGGGTGGGATGTGGATGTGTAGGGTGATTAGCTTGTAGTTGGATCTGACCAACAAGGAACTGACCTCTGGTGTGGAACACTGGTCACCCATGTTGGTAATGACCAGGTCTAGAATATTGCTGCCACTGGTGGGGTGTGGATACTTTGATCCAAGGCACTGGAATTTATGAATTCCAGAAAACGTTCAGCAAAAGAGTTGGTACATGAGTAGTTTTTCAGTTAATGGTGGGGTAGTTCAAATCACCCATTATTAGGGTGTCGGGTTGTGCCCCAATATTTTCCAGTGTATCAAGAAATGAGGAGTGGGAATCCTGGCCATGGTGGGGGATCTGTAGCAAGCTACAGTTTGGTTGGTGGTCTTGCCCAGAGTTAGTTGCACTTGGATAATCACGAATGCATTATGCTGAGCAACTAGCCTAGAGGTGTGGAGATCCTTAATGAATATGGGCACACCTCTGCCTTTAGTGTTTCAGTTCAGGTTAGGTGGCCGAAAGGTGTGATATGAATTATAGCCTGGTAATGCAGAGGTGCTCTCTGGAGCCTTGAAACAGGTCTCTGTTACTGCACAGATGTCGATGTTCTCCATTTTAAGGAGTGCCTTGAGTGAGTGCATTTTGAGGTTTAGACTTCTAGCACTGAATACATTACCCACGGATTTTGCTTGCTTGTACCTGTTACGGTGGTGAATTTGTCATTTGAACCTTGCCAAAAAAGGCACTATAGGGGTGGCAAGAGCCTTAGCCAGTATCTGGAATCCCAAGGGCGACAGGTGCAGGCCATCTCTGGCAAAGCATCGTGGACTGTCGATCATGTCATCCCAGGCAGACAGATACTGGATTCCCTTAGAAAGACACCAGAAGCTTAGCCAATTTTTGAAGTCAGTCATTTTGTTCTTGTACTCATTATGTTCGGCTTGATTCTCAGCTAGAGCGTCATCTGTGTGGAGACATGCGTGAATGGGCATACCTTCGTTGAAGGTTGTGCATCAGGGCTGGCAACTCGGTATGTAGAAATCTTCTGCCAATCATTAGCAGACCAGAGTTCAGCTGTGGCGACCCCTAACCGGGAAAAGCCGAAAGACACAACAACAACTGTGGTATCATTATGGGTGATGGCAGGATGCTACTCAGTGCTAGGGTCATACCTGCCTGGGCTACAAGATCAGGGAGCTCCTCCATGTCTCTTTTCATATAGTTCAGGGCGGTACGTCTCAGGTCATTCACACCAACATGTACAATTACAGAGTGATATTTGTACTTGTTGTGGAATGAATTGAGTGCATGCGTTATGTGGTGGATTCTGGCACCCAACAGGCAGCTGACAGTAACTTTCTCCTTGTTTAGCCTGGTAAGTGGAACATCAGTGTGCCTGACTATAGAATCACCTATAACTAGAGTGTTGGGTACGTTGTTATGCCTTATGGGCTGTGGTTGAATGGCACACTGAGTTTGTGGGCTATGTGTCATTTGGGTTGTGTTGGGGGGTGGAGGTTGCTTGCAATTCTGCTTTGGAGGTCTCTGTTGCTTTAGCAGATTTTTATTGAGAGCCTCTGTGAATGTAAGTGTGTGTTTTGTGTTTCTATGTGTGTGCTTTGGTGGTGCAGGTTTTGAGGGACTATGTGATGAGTGTGCTGTGGTGTTAGTGTTTACCTTCTCCTCTTGACTGTCTAGTCCAGTCTTGGGTGAAGAGAGCTTTGCTTCCAGTTTGGCTATATAAGTGCATCTCTCTCAGGTTGTAGGGTTGGGTGGTAAGAGGAGAGGGTTGTCTGTGTACATGAGGCAATTGCTGCATTGCCCCAAGATGACCAGATTCATCTGGTAGACAGGAGACAACACTGGGAGCTAACCCTTAGACATGCCTGGATAGGTGCTTATTAAGTACTAAAAACTGTTTTCCTCTAGACAAGTGAGAAACATTGAGTGCTGTAGTAATTTGTAGCTTATTTAGTGCTTACAATGAGTTCTGAACAAGTGCTGAGCTCAAAGAAACATATTTGAGTGCTAAAGCTAAACAACTGGCTAGTTCTAAGGGAAAATTTGAAGAGCAGACCTCAGTGAATTACAGTGGTGGGATGAGAATTTGGCCTTGGTGGCAAATTTGTCTATTCTGTTGTAACACATATCAAGTTTGGATTTTGTAGAATTTTGAATGTTAGTGAGAAGAGGGGCACCATAAAGGAGAGGGGGTAATAAAAATGTAGTTGCAAGGGTTTGTCTAGTAGAGAGGCTAAGAAAGTGTTGGTGCCTGTACAGCATACTGAGCCTTTGGTGTGTTGTTTTGGTGTTACTGTTTATCTGTAGGTGAAAGTTTAGGTTTTCAGCTATAATAATGCCTAGTAATTTTGTGTGTGATACAACTTCTATAGTGGTATTGTCTTGGGGTTGTATACTGAAGAGTTCTTTATCTAGAGGAGTGGTTTTTATAGGGGTAAAAATTAGTAGTTTATTTTTTTTTTGGATTTAGGGGAAGATGATTGTTAAGCATGCTAGATTCAGTAGAGGTGAGGGCATTCTGGGTGATCTGCTAGAGTTAACAGCTGGAATTTGCAGTGCATATTATTCATAGGTTCATAGGTTCATACTAGGCTATCTGCCCTAGGGCATTTATAAGCCTAGCCAGAGTATGTTTGGCTTTCGCCACCCATTTTAAATTAATTTTGCTATGCGTTTTTTGAGGTTAGTATACTGTGCCTCTGTCTAACAGTAACACAGAAGTGATAGCCGGGGTAAACCTACGATCTCCCATCCATTCATCAAGATTCCTCTTGAAGAGAGTCAATGTGGGACTCTGCCTAACCTGGACTGGGATTTTATTCCAGAGTGAAGGGAGCCTCTGGGTTATGAATCTGTCCCTCCAGCATGTCCTATTTATTTCAGTGCTGAGGTTCAAGTCTCTCGGCGTAGCTCGATGGGATTTGGATTTTCTGAGGTGCAGCATGTCCATTAATTCTGGGTTGGACATGGCTTTATCGTCAGGCACAGATCGCCTCTGAGCAGGCGGTATGCCACTGAGTAGAGCTGGAGTTTCTTTAACCGGGCAGCATATGGCATCTGTTTGAGCCCTTTGATCCTCTTGGTGAGGTACTTTTGGGGTCTTTCCAGTTGCTGCAGGTGTCTGGTAAGGTACATCCCAAAAGGGGCATTGTACTCAATTATGGGCCTGATGAGGGATGAGTAAAGAGGTATGATGACCTCCCCTGATCTAGATGTGAATCCCTTCATGATTAGGTGGGCTATATAAAATGTTTTTCTAACCACTTTGGCAACGTGGTTGTCAAATGAGAGATTGCTATCAACTTGGGTCCCCAGGTCCCTAAGTACTTCTTCTGTACTTAATGGATTACCACCTATGTGGTAATTTGTGGGCACTGTTTTTGCCAAAGGGATGACTATACACTTTTGGCATTTAGCTTGAGGCCATGGCTCTGGCACCAGTTGTCTGTTTCTATGAGGCCCTTTTGGAGGATGCTTGTGTCGGCTGGAGAGTTGATTATGGCACCCAGTTTGCAGTCATCTGCGAACTTGGTCAGCCACAGTCCTTCTGTGTTGGCCTTTACCGCCGAGAAATATATACCGAACAAGAGAGGTCCCAGGACTGAGCCTTGTGGGATGCCACTTGTAACTGGTTTGGAGTCTGACATGGCTCCAGCAATTCTAACCATGTGGGTTCTGTCCTTGAGCCAGTTTGCAACCCATCTAGTGACATAGGGGTTTATATTTAAGCTGATGAGCTTATCTATAATGCCCGAGTGGGGTATTGTATCGAAGGCTTTTGTGAGGTCCAGGTAGGCTGTGTGGACCACCTTCCCCTCGTCAATGGCCTTGGTGACTGTTTCAAAGAAATCAACCAGGTTTAAGAGGCAGGATCTGCCCTTAACAAAGCCAAACTGGGTAGGATCCAGTGTCTATAGGTCCCCAATATCTATATTTATGAGGTCCATGATGATCCTTTCCATAGCTTTGCAGACCAAGCTAGTCAGGCTTATGGGGCGATAGTTTCCAGGATCCGTTGAGGGACCACTGTTGCTGTACGCCACTCTTTGGGTACATATCCTGTAGTAAGGCTAAGATTGAACAGTAGTTTTATGTTTGGGTTTAGCTCTTCTTGGAGTTCATGTAGGACACAGCCCGGGACACCATCTGGTCCCATTGTAGAGTCATCAGCATACTGGATTATTGAGCATTGTGGAAGAGTGGTGTGAAAGTTGTTAATAAAGATGCTAAATAAGACAGGATCAAGTATGGAGCCTTGGGGTACCCCTGTGGAAGTACTGAGGAAGGGAGAGGAAGACTGTTAATATTTGGTGGATTGCTGCCAATTGGAAAGATAGCTATTGAACCATTGTAGGGTAGGTGGGGATATGTGGAGGACAGATAGTTTAGAGAGGAGGATAGTGTGAGAAATGGTATCGAAAGCTTTGGAGAGGTCGAGGAAAAGAGAAACTAGGTTATTTTACCAGAATCTCATGCCTGGTTAACTGTATCAAGGAAGGAGAGGAGGGCTGTAGTGCTGCTGTGTCCTGGTCTGAAACCATGCTGAGTGGGTGACAGAATTTGATTTTCAAGCAAGTGGTTGAGGAGTTGGGCATGGATGCATTTTCCTGAATTTTAGAGAGGGGTGAGAGAATAGCTATGGGTTGAAAGTTTCCCTGCATAATAAACTTCCTACTTCTCATCTTCTCTATCCAACATAATATAACACCTCCAGCGTCATTCACTAACTGTAAGTACACCCTTTTCTCTTTTTGTTTTTACGTCTTTCAAAACCGGAGTACTAAAACTACTTGGACAACCTCGAAATTCAAGCACAAAAATAAGTTCCAAGCATTCGTAAACGTATCTTCCTGTGAGATCATAAGTTCCAGGCATTCGTAAACGTATCTTCCTGTGAGATCATAAGTTCCAGGCATTTGTAAACGTATCTTCCTGTGAGATCATAAGTTCCAGGCATTCGTAAACGTATCTTCCTGTGAGATCATAAGTTCCAGGCATTCGTAAACGTATCTTCCTGTGAGATCATACAAGATAGGCTCACTAGGTGGCCCTTAACTAATGACTTTTTCTGATGCACAGGGTGTCACTACAAAAACAAAGCAGGGAGTTAGAATATGTAGATTTCCTAAAACCGTTAGATTCAAAACTACTCAATTCCCTATTCTTAGAGATAGTAATGTCAAAAGAATTGATATGGTTGTAAGACCAGTTCATAGTAAATCAATTGTTGAGTTTAAATATAAACAAAATACTCTAATTTATATATACTGTTGGCCCAGAACAACACAATATCATTCAGAAAGTGGCCATACAATGACCAAAAATTTATTTATTTATTTTACATTTGTTAACCGGGTTAGTCTGGCTGAGCTTTTGGCTCATTTTCAGCAGAGACCTGAGGATAAAAGCTCCTCAGGACTAGAAAACAATTTATTAAATTTTAGTAACATAGTAGTAACAATCAGCTATAGGATCTTCCAAGCAGAGATCTGGAGAGAAAAAAAGCTCCTCAGGCAATTCAGTTATACAGAGTATTAACAATTGGCAGACAAGTCTGTGCGTTGTTACAAACAAGGTTTTAAACAATTAGCAGAAAATGTGACTCGTTACAATATTATTTAAGCTATTTAGAGCAAAATGAGTTAACAGTTAGGCAGATGCTTATTTAAAGTGGGTAGGGTCTAGTTGTATAGGAGTTTGGAAACAAGAAAGGAAAGTAAGAATGGCTAGTAGGAGATGTAGGGGAGGTAGAGTATAGGAGACAGACTAGACAGGTAGGTTGTTTTGAGACTAAGAATTAAGAGTGGTTGGAGATAGAGGAAGGGAATAGGTAGAAGAGGCAGGGGAATAGTGTTAGAGATACATTAAGAGTGAGGTGGTGAAATAGGTGAAAGGATGGTGGTTTCAGGGTGGTTGGCTATAGTGGCAAGACCACTTAGTTTTTAGGCATTTCCTTGTGGCTAATTTGAAACTTTTGCTATGCTGGAGGGATTTTTTTTCCAAAGGGAGTTGGTTCCAGGATGTAGCTGGGTTATAGTTATAGAGAAGGCAGCCTATTTTGGTTTTGGGTTTGTAGATCTCTAATAATTCTTGATTTGAGCTGTGTAGCATCCTAGCAGGGGAATATTTGGATATGACAGTTGAGAGGCTGAGGCAGAAGGAGGGTAGATAGAGGATAGAGTGGATGAGATTCCAAGATGGTCGCCGACTAGAGTGCCCCTTATTCCCGGTGCTCCTCACATCCTAGTTAATTACTGGCTTTTTAAACATATTTATAGCTGACATTTCTTGAAGATTTCTACATAGAAAGATTAAGGATTGTTAATACTTTGCTCTGACTTGGTTTATTTCGAAATACAATCAAATTTTCTCTTCATTTTACTTCAAAATATTTTTTTAGTCTCTACAATCTCCTGCCACGCACTTACAGAAGGTGTTTAACTGTGCAATCTACTTGTATGCCAAATCTGTTTCGTGGGTATGGCTGGTACCTCAGACAATATGGAAACTCAAGCAACTAAGGCAAAAATTTCTACTATACTTTCTCCTGAGAAAGACACTGGCTCAAAACATTTAAGGACCTCTAAACAAATCTCTGACACTAGTAAATCCAGCACCAAGGACAGAAACGATACTGGCTTCCATCTCGAAGATTTGAAGTTAGCGCTTCAACCTCTTCAAACTGCCATTCAGGGTTTTTCGGAACAACTCACAGAATTTGGTACAAACCTTAAACATATCTCAAATAGAATGGACATTCTTGAGAATAAAAACCAAGTAATAGAAATGAGAGTTGATTCCATAGACAGTGTCTTAAAAACTAAAGATGCCCTTTTAGCGGAGATGCAGGCAAAGATACTAGACTTAGAGGCGAGAAGTCGCCGTAACAATGTAATAATAAGAGGGCTTCCCGAAATATATGAAAATAATAATCTCCTAACAGTTACCAAACAAATCTTTGGGGCATTGTTAAATCAAGAGTTAAGCCCTGATTCCCTGATTGTTGAAAGAGCACATAGAGCGCTGCATGTTCGTCAGGATTCTGTAGTACCAAGACTTATATATACTAAACTTCTAAACTTTCAGGACACTCAAAAAATCTTGGCTGCAGCAAGAAACAAGAAGATTGTTACGTGAAACAAACACAATCTGTCTTTTTCACAAGACTTGCCTCTTCAGATAAAAATATGTAGACAAAAGTTGTCACCATTCTGTGCTGACTCGATCAAACGTGGAATCAAATTCCAAATGCGCTACCCGAACACGTTGACATTTACATACAAAGACATTAAACACTCAGCAAAAGATCCTAAAGAAGCGAAAGGCATTTTTATGAAGTTGTTCAATGAGATTCCCGCGTTAGCCTCTTAAAATGCTAACAATGTTACACATGATACATGCTCTTGTTTGAGTGTCTTAATGCTACAAAGATAGCATACTGTTTCTTTGTAAGTGAGAGATCTTGGTTTATGGCTATTAATTTTTCTGGTTCCTAGGTAATGGTAGCGCATTGTCGGAGCTCTACGAAGTAGAGAGCATCTCAGTCAGAGGCAGCTTCATTTGTCTTTTGATGGGTGAGTTACGCTCTAAACTTTATTTGGTATGCAAATACTCACCTATTTAATCTTCCCAAGGCATGGTTCTGTTATATTGCTACCACAGATGTGTGGTCGAAATGTGAAACGTTGAGGTTCGTGTGTTCTGCAGTGCCTGATTCAGAGTGGTTCGTCCGTTTAGTGCTCCCTTTAACAACCGGTCTCCAAGTCCGAGGCAATCTATAATGCTGGTATACTTAGGGAGTTGCGTTATGATAGTTTATGCATCCTTTTAAGTACATAATGGCGATCCTCGAACAAATAATCTGGCTTTATCTTCTCAAATTCAACTGTATAAGTATGTGAAGATCGCTGGACACTTTGACTAAGCCAGATATATGTCTTTTGACAAGACTTACAGAATTTTTAAAATTCATTCTTGTTGATTTATGACATCATTTTTCTGAATGATAGATTGTAGTTATGTCTCATACATGTCTTTTTTTTTCTCTTTCTTGTATATTCGTGTGCATTATTTAGTTTGGTATTGAGTAAAAAGATTTTTTCACCATTCGCTCACTTCCGTAGTTGCTACGGGCAATAGAGGTACAATAACTCACAATGTTAATGTCTTGCTGGACATTGATGGGGTTATTTTTTATGTTATTCTATGGAGTATCTTTCAATACAAATTAGGATAACTTATGTCAATACTTTAGTCAATGTCTGAAGCAAATTTAATTCCTCTAGCCTTGTCATCTTTTAATATGCGTGTATGAAGAACTTACACGCGTGAGTTAGATTTTTAATTTATATAGATTGTATTTCTAGTATGATTCATATAGGAAGCATAAGCTAGATAATTCTTTATTTATTTTAATGAAATGAAAGACTTATAGTAGTAATGTCTTATTATTATGCAGTCCTCTTTTATTGATATACATTCTACAGCTGTTTTAGGAATTGTTATAAATATAGCTTGTGTGTCACAGTCGGAGTGCCACATTCATATATTCTTATTTTATTGTAATTTAAAGCTAAATACATGATTTTATTTGTATCTATTATAATTTTAAATAGATTTATAGGAGTCTGGGAGTATATTTCTGAAGAGGTTCATGCTGGTTGGGCATCTTGTTATTTATAGTTATGTAAATATGTATAGTTTGGTTATTTTGTTAATAGTCCTTGTTAGGACTTTTTATAAATCTACTTTATGTATTTATGATATAATGGTAACCAGTTTTCTACCTTTCTTATTTTATCATTTCTGTTTTTCTTTTATAAGTAAGTGGGGGTGGTTAGGCACCGGGGGAGTCTTGAGGGATTACCTTGTAATGATATATATAAAAATCTTAAATCTAAACATTGCTCAAAACACTATATTTAGTAGGACCAAATCTTATATTATGTGCAACATACTAACAATACATATTACATTTTCCTTTTTCCTTACAATCTGATTTACAGAAGATGAGTTTATTGAACATTGACTCATAGAATGTGAGAGGGATGAATAATAAAGCCAAGAAATCTCTATTACATCATTTAATTTTCAAATCCCAAGCCAATATTTGTTTCTTACAAGAAACTCATTTACCCAGAAATTAATGGTTTAAAGATGGGAATAAAAGGTGGATTAGAAAAATAATAGCGGCTAGAGATTCTTCCAATTCTAAAGGGGTGGCCATTTTCATCAAACAGAACTTTCAGGGGGTCATTATTGAGGAGGATTACGACAATAATGGTAGATGGTGTTACTTTACTACCAAAATACATAATCTTGACAAACCTTTTTTATTCTTAAACATTTATGGACCTTGTAATGTTCAACACATTTTCATTCTTCAGATTTATAATATTATTTTATCTTTTAAAGATCATTATATCATAGTCGGGGGAGACTGGAATGCTATTATAAGTCCAATTTTGGATCGCACTAGTAACTCGTCCTCATATAATCATCAAGCATCCATTGCACTTGAGGAACTTATGTTAGATCTTGATCTTATAGACCCATTACAATTCACTAATTACTCTACTAAGAAAGACATATTTACATATTATTCAAAATGTTACAACACATGGTCAAGGTTAGATTTCTTTCTTGTATCAGCTACCATATCTCACTTTATAACTAATTTCTCTATTGAGCCGAGGTTTCTCTCAGATCACTCAAGAATTTTGTTAAAATTATACATAGTTTCAAATACCCCTTTATCATCAAAATGCAGTACGTGGACATTAAATAATAATTTGCTATCTAATATGGAAATCAAAATATTATGTGTTGAAATAATTCGGGAAGTGGATTTAAACCTAGAGTCAACTAAGATTCCTTATGATATTCAATGGGCTGCATGCAAGGCTAAAATAAGGGGGATACTTATTAGTAAGGCTTCATTTCTCAAAAAAATATTATAGAAATAAAGAGCTTTTCCTTAAAAATAAGATTCAGTCTCTTGAAAATGATTACAGAGTGAACCCTATTCCTTCGATTTATAAGCAATTAATAGATTCTTAAAAGCAATTGCTTCTTTTACATCAACACAATCTTTCTATATTAGAACAAAAGCTTTTAGCTACTTATTCTGAATAGGCTCAGGTGCCTTCTAAACTCTTGCACGGATAATTAAAAATAACCTTACCAGACATAGGATAGCGCCCATACAATTCAAAAAACAGATATATAGCACTGATAAAGATATAATGTTAATCTTCACTTCTTTATACACAGACTTATATTCTAAGACCCCTAATCCTACAACTAAGAATCATATTAATGATTTCCTGGGTTCTATTGTATTTCCCAAATTGAGTGATGAATGTCAGAAATCTCCATCAGCTCCTTTAACTATTCAGGAAATTTCTGAGTCTATTGACAGACTCAAAAATGGTAAATCGCCTGGCCCTGACGGTTACACGGCTGAATTCTTTAAAGCTTTCAAAACAGAATTAGCCCCCTTCCTCTTTAAAGTATATAACTATATACAAACTAATAACATTTCCGATCTGCATTGGAACATTTCAAAATCCATTCTAATTCCGAAAAAACAATAAAGATAAATTGGATCCACACAACTATAGGCCTATTGCATTAATTAATATAGATATTAAAATTTTAGCCTCTATTCTTGCTAACAGATTAAAAAAGGTTTTACCATTTATAATTTCTTCAGAGCAAACAGGCTTTATGTCCCATAAACATGCATGGGATAATACTTTAACTTTAGAATCTATAATACATTTCACCAAATTTAATAAGAATCCTCTCTATGCATTGTTTCTTGATGCTTCGAAGGCCTTTGACAGAGTGAATTGGGAATTTTTATTTCAAACTATGATTTGTTTTAATCTACCTACTATTTTTATAAATTTCATTAGAATGTTGTATAAAGATTCTTCTACCATATTGCATATAAATGGATGTACATCTAAACCGATTAAAATTACTAGTGGTACAAGGCAAGGGTGCCCGCTTTCTCCTTTTCTTTTTAATTTATATATTGAGCCTTTATTACTTTATCTAGCACAAAAATCTTTTCATAGAATTCCTAGATTATTGAATACAAATCTGCTTTTGTCAGCGTTTGCAGATGACCTTGTCATTTATTTTCAAACACCTATTACTGATCTTAAAAAACTGGTTAACTGTCTAGATTTATTTTCACTAGCCTCTGATTATTACATTAATTCAAATAAAACTCATATTCTCCCGATTAACCCTCTAGCTCATAAAATACATTTTCTTCATGACTCCCCTTTTAAAATTATGTATGGAGTTAAATACTTAGGTATCCATATTGAACATAACAGTTTATCCACATTTCAAAATAACTTAGCTAAGTTATGGTCTTCAATATTGTTGGATTTACATAAATGGGAAATTTTAAACTTATCACTCTTATCTAAAGCTGCTATAATTAAGATGAATATTTTGTCCAAACTTCTTTTTCAATTCAATTCCTCAGATCAAATTATTCCTAAAATTTTTTTTGATAAGGTTAACAAAGAATTAGCCAAATTTATATGGTATCCTAGATCAGTTAGGATTTCTTACTCCAAATTGACAATACATAAAAATAAGGGAGGGTTCGGTTTGCCTAACTTTTATTTAAATTATCTAATTATTTCAGCTAACAAACTTTTAGTTATCTCCAGAATGAATCCTTCTAATTACAATCAGTATCCCAGTTGGGTGAAACTATGGCATCAATACATTATATCCAAAAATATTAATCCTGCAGTTCTTCCTTTTCTACCTACGGATATCATAAACACTCTTAAAATTTCTAATTTCCTAAAACATAAAGCAAAAGCTTTCCAAGAGATTTTAAAACTCATCAACCTAGATGCTGTCTCACATGTACTTCAGCCTTTTCACTTAAATCCCAACTTTAAATTAAATTATAACCTTTTTGATCTCACAAAATTTCCCCGAATCAAAAATCTCAAGGTTTGGGATCTTTTGAATTATAAAGATAAACCTTTGTCAGATATACGTAACTTACTTAAGGTTAATCTCACTTATACCACAACTTTACGCCAATTAAGAGAATTAGATTTGACTAAATTGGATCATATAAATCCGAAAAAACAAGATCTTAATAATCTAGACACGATAATCCAAACACTTTTGCTTCCTAATAAAATGTTATCCAAATCATACAAGTTATTAAGTAATTTAATACAAGATTCCCAATGTCTCTTTTCCAATTTTTGGGATGAACACAATCCTAATCTATCGGTAGATCAGAAAATATCCGCTATTAAGATCACTCTAGATTATTCACCTTTTAAAAAATTGTTTTATACCCAACTGATGATCAACAATAATGCATATCTCACACCCTCCAAACTCAACAAATTCAGTGCTAGTAAGTCTTCTTCATGTCTGTGTTGCGCTTTTCCCAAAGTGGACCTTCTACACATTTTCTGGTTTTGCAATCATTCACATACACTTTGGACTTCTTTTAGAGTGAGACTACAGAGAATGGGTTACCATAAATCCACTTTAACCTGGGAATTAGCTATCCTTCATATACCTATATTGCAGTTATCTAAATTAGATACACATGTGATTATTTATATTTGTTCACTGATAAAATTTTACATTTCCAAAAACTGGCTTGACCGCACCAAATTAAATTGGAATGGCTTTAGATCTTTAGCTCACTCTTATATTGCGGCACATAAAACTTTGGCAAAGAGTCCTAAAAAATGGCTTTTAATAATAAAGCAATTGATAAAGTTCTATTTATTATTAACAGTGATTAGTGGTCTTGTCTTGTTGGTGTGTTGCATAATTTTTGTTTACCCTTAATCTTGCTTTTCTAAATCTCTCTAGAGTTTTAAATACAGTATAATAAGATTTCCTATGGTTACCATTTCTCTTACATATTGTATATAGTTATAGTTGTTTAGTTGGTATTTTTAGTTCTATGTTCTCTTACATAAGCTTGTGTAACTTTAACAAATTCCTAACTGGAAGTTTATAATATGTGGTTTATATCGATCTGATGTTATGTTTAGTAAAGAATAATTTAATAAAGAGATTTTTGAGAAAAAAAGGATAGAGTGGATGATTTGTAGTTGGTATAGTTGTAGCAGCTGAGGAAATTCTAGCCAGTCTAGTTGCTGTAGTGGTATGCAGTGGTGTGACGTGTAGGTTTGTTTAGCTGCAAATCTGGCAATCTTACTATAGGTAGTTTCAAGCTTAGACATAAGTGTAGAATTTAGGTTTGTGAATATGTGGCAGCTGTACAGGAGTGTTGGGAGTAATAAAGTCTGGGAGAGAGTTATTCAGGCAGTGTTAGTTAAGTATTTCTTGCTACAGAAAAGGTGTCCAAGTTTCTGATGAGTTCTTTTTACCGAGTTAATAATATGGAGATCAAACTTAATCTGATCATCTATTGAAACACCTAGAAATTTAGTACTAGATTCAGCTGAGATGCTAGTGTTGTTGCAGGATAAGATGGTAAATGTACTTTTGAGTGTGGTGATATTTTTTAGGGAGGAAGACTAGGAGCTTAGTTTTTTTTTTTGGATTAAGTATTAGTTTGTTATCACTAAGCCAAGTCTCAATGGTGTGGAAGGATGCCTGGGTAGTTGAGTGGAGGTCAGTTGGGTTGTTAGCAATGGTTATAACAGTTGAGTCATCAGCATATTGCACAAGAGATGACTGGGGACAAGAGGAGTACAGCAAGTTGGTGAAAATATTAAAGAGTAGTGGTCCAAGTATGGACCCTTGTGGGACTCCCATTTGTACAGTGAGCGAGGAGGATAGTGCAAAGAGCCATTTAACTGATTGCTGGTGGGTAGAGAGATAGCTGGAGAACTAGGAGATAGTAGGGGGAGAGAAATGTAAGTTAGTGAGTTTATCAAGAAGGAGTGGGTGAGAGACAGTGTCAAAGGCTTTAGAAAGGTCAAGGAATAGGCATGAGACAAGTTTATTGTTATCACGAACTAGGGAGACCATGTTGATGAATGATATGAGTGCAGTAGTTGTACTATGCTTGGGACAGAAAACTTTCTGTGTGGGTGTGAGAAGGTTTTCCTGGTGAAGGTAATGCATTACCTGCTTGTGAATGCATTTCTCTTGGATTTTTGAGAGTGGAGAGAGTATAGCAATCAGTTTGAAGTTGGCTATGTCTGAGGAGTTGCCCCCTTTGTGAATGGGTAGAGTAAAGAAATTTTTCCATACAGTGGGGACATAGGATTCAGAAATAGATCAGTTGATTAAGATGGATACAAGATAGGCAAGAGGTTCAGAGGAAATCTGCAGGAAGTAAGAGGGTAGCTTGTCAACATATGGGGAGCAAGGTTTAAGTTTGGAGAGTAATGACTTTACATAGTTAGTTGATACTGCTTTTAGACAGGAAGAGTTAGGAGAGTTTGGAAGAGGTATAGAGTTTGTGGGGGTACTAGTGTTGTTTCTGGGGGGGATGTATTATGGAGGATATTGAGTTTATAAAATGATTGTTACATTTGTTGATTATGTCTTCAGGTGTTGCACTGGGACATGCGTTAGGAAAGGAAGGGTTACCTGGATGAAGAGTCTGTTTAAAAGAGCTCCAGAATTTCACTGGGTCTGATTTAAGAATAGAGGGAGGATTGGCATAGAAGTTTATTTTGTCATAATGGATGATTTTTTTTTATTTTATTTCTGAGTTTTTTATATTTCTGAAGAAGAGAAGGGGTGCTAGTTTTAGTTCACATTTTCCAAATCCTATCCCGGTCTTTCTTGAGGGTTCTGGTAGATTTAGTGAGCCAGGGAGCAGTATTAGATTTGAGTCTAATTGTGCGAAGAGGCACAAATGAGTCAAGAATGTTTAGGAATGTAGTGTTGAAGGAGTGGACAGCTTCATCTAAAGGAAGAGTGGTGAGGTAAGGCCAGTTAATTTTGGAGAGTTGGTGAATAAAGGAGTTAGGACAGAAATGAGAAAGTGAGCAGGTGGTAATAAATTTGTTAGGTTTGGTAAGGTATGTCTGGTAACTGTTATAGGGCAGTGGTCACCGAGGGCATTTGGAAGGGTTTGGGAGTTATGATAGTTTTGAGGGTGGGAGACCAATATCCACTCAAGAAGAGAGCTAGGTAGGTAGTGCTAGGTAGGTGAGATTTATTAATGTAGGTTGGGGTTGTGATTACCTGCTCAAACCCATGTAGGTTTATACAGGAAGTAGTGTTGAGAGCTTGTATTGTAAGCCAATCAATATTTACATCTCCCAGTATAATTATTTCATTGTGTATGGTATATGAGAGGTGAGACAGGATGTTCTCAAGTAAGTTAATATTATCACCAGGGGGAATATAGATTGCTGCGACAGTTATGGTGTTGAAACTGTTAAGTTCGAAGTTGGTCAGTGAGAGTTCAGCTGGTGAGAAGGAGGGTAAGTCTAGTGGGGGACTGATTTGGGAGAGACAATTGGAGTAGAGTATGGAGACTCCTCCTCCTTTTCTTTTTGGGTGATCTAATCTAAAAATATTATAGCCAGGAGGGATGATTTCACTGTCCAGATGGTGTGGTTTTAAGCATGGTTCAGTTAGGGTAAGTATGTCAGGAGAATAGTTAGCTATCCAAGCATGGAGTTCTTGAACTTTATTTACAAGGCTCCTGATGTTGATAAAGCAGAATTGTACTTGTTTTTGTGGGTTGGAGGGGTTGGCAGGTTTAGATACAGGGGGTTATTGTTCAGGGTAGTGTCTGTAGGGCCTGGATTAGGATGAATGTCACCAGATAAAAGTAGAGGTTTGTAATGGGGTTTTAGTTTGAGTAAGTAGACTTTGTTTTTTTGTTTTAAAGGGGAGGTGGGGGAGATATTTTTATTTTAGGAATGAGAGTGGTGGGGGGAAGGATGAAGGGACAAATTAGTAGATAGGGTTGTGGTGTAGTACTTGAGTGAAGAGTGGTGTTAGAGGGATGGAAATATGGGGTAGGTAACTGTGAGTGATAGGAGGTGAGGTGACAGAGTATAAGGAGTAGAAAAGGTAAGAGTATATTTTGAGTTGTAAGAGACATGTCACTTTATGGGATGCAGAACATAGGATGAGAGGAAGGGGTGGCAGTAAGGTAGATAGGAGGTGAGGTGATAGAGTATAAGGAGTAGAGAAGGTAAGAGTATAGTTTGAGTTGTAAGAGACATGTCACTTTATGGGATGTAGAACAGAGGATGAGAGGAAGGGGTGGCAGTAAGGTAGATAGGAGGTGAGGTGATAGAGTATAAGGAGTAGAGAAGGTAAGAGTATAGTGTGAGTTGTAAGAGACATGTCACTTTATGGGATGTAGAACAGAGGAAGGGGTGGGAGTAAGGTAGATAGGAGGTGAGGTGATAGTATAAGGAGCAGAGAAGGTAAGAGTATAGTTTGAGTTGTAGGAGACATGTCACTTTATGGGATGCAGAACATAGGATGAGAGGAAGGGGTGGCAGTAAGGTAGATAGGAGGTGAGGTGATAGAGTATAAGGAGTAGAGAAGGTAAGAGTATAGTGTGAGTTGTAAGAGACATGTCACTTTATGGGATGTAGAACAGAGGAAGGGGTGGGAGTAAGGTAGATAGGAGGTGAGGTGATAGTATAAGGAGTAGAGAAGGTAAGAGTATAGTTTGAGTTGTAAGAGACATGTCACTTTATGGAATGTAGAACAGAGGATGAGAAGAAAGGGTGGCAGTAAGGTAGATAGGAGGTGAGGTGACAGAGTATAAGGAGTAGAGAAGGTAAGAGTATAGTTTGAGTTGTAAGAGACATGTCACTTTATGGGATGTAGAACACAGGATGAGAGGAAGGGGTGGCAGTAAGGTAGATAGGAGGTGAGGTGATAGAGTATAAGGAGTAGAGAAGGTAAGAGTATAGTTTGAGTTGTAAGAGACATGTCACTTTATGGGATGTAGAACAGAGGATGAGAGGAAGGGGTGGCAGTAAGGTAGATGGGAGGTGAGGTGACAGAGTATAAGGAGTAGAGAAGGTAAGAGAATAGTTTGAGTTGTAAGAGACATCACTTTATGGGATGTAGAACAGAGGATGAGAGGAAGGGGTGGCAGTAAGGTAGATAGGAGGTGAGGTGACAGAGTATAAGGAGTAGAGAAGGTAAGAGTATAGTTTGAGTTGTAAGAGACATGTCACTTTATGGGATGTAGAACAGAGGATGAGAGGAAGGGATGGCAGTAAGGTAGATGGGAGGTGAGGTGACAGAGTATAAGGAGTAGAGAAGGTAAGAGTATAGTTTGAGTTGTAAGAGACATGTCACTTTATGGGATGTAGAACAGAGGATGAGAGGAAGGGGTGGCAGTAAGGTAGATAGGAGGTGAGGTGACAGAGTATAAGGAGTAGAGAAGGTAAGAGTATAGTTTGAGTTGTAAGAGACATGTCACTTTATGGGATGTAGAACAGAGGATGAGAGGAAGGGGTGGCAGTAAGGTAGATAGGAGGTGAGGTGATAGAGTATAAGGAGTAGAGAAGGTAAGAGTATAGTTTGAGTTGTAAGAGACATGTCACTTTATGGGATGTAGAACAGAGGATGAGAGGAAGGGGTGGCAGTAAGGTAGATAGGAGGTGAGGTGATAGAGTATAAGGAGTAGAGAAGGTAAGAGTATAGTTTGAGTTGTAAGAGACATGTCACTTTATGGGATGTAGAACAGAGGATGAGAGGAAGGGGTGGCAGTAAGGTAGATAGGAGGTGAGGTGATAGTATAAGGAGTAGAGAAGGTAAGAGTATAGTTTGAGTTGTAAGAGACATGTCACTTTATGGGATGTAGAACAGAGGATGAGAGGAAGGGGTGGCAGTAAGGTAGATAGGAGGTGAGGTGATAGAGTATAAGGAGTAGAGAAGGTAAGAGTATAGTTTGAGTTGTAAGAGACATGTCACTTTATGGGATGTAGAACAGAGGATGAGAGGAAGGGTGGCAGTAAGGTAGATAGGAGGTGAGGTGATAGAGTATAAGGAGTAGAGAAGGTAAGAGTAGAGTTTGAGTTGTAAGAGACATGTCACTTTATGGGATGTAGAACAGAGGATGAGAGGAAGGGGTGGCAGTAAGGTAGATAGGAGGTGAGATGATAGAGTATAAGGAGTAGAGAAGGTAAGAGTATAGTTTGAGTTGTAAGAGACATGTCACTTTATGGGATGTAGAACAGAGGATGAGAGGAAGGGGTGGCAGTAAGGTAGATAGGAGGTGAGGTGATAGAGTATAAGGAGTAGAGAAGGTAAGAGTACAGTTTGAGTTGTAAGAGACATGTCACTTTATGGGATGTAGAACAGAGGATGAGAGGAAGGGGTGGCAGTAAGGTAGATAGGAGGTGAGGTGATAGAGTATAAGGAGTAGAGAAGGTAAGAGTATAGTTTGAGTTGTAAGAGACATGTCACTTTATCGGATGTATAACAGAGGATGAGAGGAAGGGGTGGTAGTAAGGTAGATAGGAGTTGAGGTGGCAGAGTATAAGGAGTAGAGAAGGTAAGAGTATAGTTTGAGTTGTAAGAGACATGTCACTTTATGGGATGTAGAACAGAGGATGAGAGGAAGGGATGGCAGTAAGGTAGATAGGAGGTGAGATGATAGTATAAGGAGTAGAGAAGGTAAGAGTATAGTTTGAGTTGTAAGAGACATGTCACTTTATGGGATGTAGAACACAGGATGAGAGGAAGGGTGGCAGTAAGGTAGATAGGAGGTGAGGTGATGGAGTATAAGTAGTAGAGAAGGTAAGAGTAGAGTTTGAGTTGTAAGAGACATGTCACTTTATGGGATGTAGAACAGAGGATGAGAGGAAGGGGTGGCAGTAAGGTAGATAGGAGGTGAGGTGACAGAGTATAAGGAGTAGAGAAGGTAAGAGGATAGTTTGAGTTGTAAGAGACATGTCACTTTATTGGATGTAGAACAGAGGATGAGAGGAAGGGGTGGGAGTAAGGTACATAGGAGGTGAGGTGATGGAGTATAAGGAGTAGAGAAGGTAAGAGTATAGTTTGAGTTGTAAGAGACCTGTCACTTTATGGGATGTAGAACAGAGGATGAAAGGAAGGGGTGGGGGTAAGGTAGATACGAGGTGAGGTGATAGAGTATAAGGAGTAGAGAAGGTAAGAGTATAGTTTGAGTTGTAAGAGACATGTCACTTTATGGGATGTAGAACAGAGGATGAGAGGAAGGGGTGGCAGTAAGGTAGATAGGAGGTGAGGTGATAGAGTATAAGGAGTAGAGAAGGTAAGAGGATAGTTTGAGCTGTAAGGGACATGTCACTTTATGGAATGTAGAACACAGGATGAGAGGAAGGGTGGCAGTAAGGTAGATAGGAGGTGAGGTGATAGAGTATAAGGAGTAGAGAAGGTAAGAGTATAGTTTGAGTTGTAGGAGACATGTCACTTTATGGAATGTAGAACAGAGGATGAGAGGAAGGGGTGGCAGTAAGGTAGATAGGAGGTGAGGTGACAGAGTATAAGGAGTAGAGAAGGTAAGAGTATAGTTTGAGTTGTAAGAGACATGTCACTTTATGGGCTGTAGAACAGAGGATGAGAGGAAGGGGTGGCAGTAAGGTAGATAGGAGGTGAGGGGACAGAGTATAAGGAGTAGAAAAGGTAAGAGTATAGTTTGAGTTGTAAGAGACATGTCACTTTATGGGATGTAGAACAGAGGATGAGAGGAAGGGGTGGCAGTAAGGTAGATAGGAGGTGAGGTGATAGTATAAGGAGTAGAGAAGGTAAGAGTATAGTTTGAGTTGTAAGAGACATGTCACTTTATGGGATGTAGAACAGAGGATGAGAGGAAGGGGTGGCAGTAAGGTAGATAGGAGTTGAGGTGATAGAGTATAAGGAGTAGAGAAGGTAAGAGGATAGTTTGAGTTGTAAGAGACATGTCACTTTATGGGATGTAGAACAGAGGAAGGGGTGGGAGTAAGGTATAGTAGTCTTTGATAGTGGATAGTAGGTAAGTGTGGGGAGGAGCAAAGAAGGGAGGTAGTATGAGAACAGGAAGTAGAGGGGTGGGGATTAGGGAGGAAGTGAGGGGGTGTGGTTGTATGGATAGGTATACAGGTAATGATATGGTGGGTGGGAGTACAGCAAAGTGAGTGGAGCAGGGCTACACCTTCCAGATAGAACTTAGCTAAAAAAACTATCAGCTAGTCCAGGGACACTTACTAGAGATGCTACACCTGGAAGGCTTTCAGCTGCAATTAGAGCAAATATGGCATCCAGGATTTTTAAAACCTTTGGTGTGTTGTACCTGAGCAATCACTTGTGGGGTGGGGGAAGGGAGGGAAACCAATTGGAATTTAAAGTAGAAGGGGAGAATCCAAGGCAATAAGACAATAAGAGAACCAGATGGTATTGAACTTTATTTGTTCACAAATAATGTGATTAACCTATCTGGTTTTGACATTTCTGAACATTTCTTATCAGTTCTAAATTGTGGTCTTAAATTTGTACCCACGGTGCTTCCGAAATTGTATGAATGTAAAATTGAGCTGTATAGTTTTATTAGGAAGCTTCATATGTGGTACTATTTTAATGTTTTAGTGCCCAAGAATGACATTGTGCATGGTTCGAGTTCTGAGTATTCTATTTCAGACTCAGATGAGTCGTTTGTTTTGTGTGATAGTGAAGTTTATGAACAGAGGTATATTGATACCTTGGGTGTTAAGGTGAACAGCATCTTTATGCCTCCGTTTAGTCATGAAGGCATTAAGAAACTACACGCGATGTTAGAATTTGAATTAGAATATTATTTAAATCATTTTGATAAGAATGAAGTTGAATACAATTTATCTAAATTAGAATGGCTGGAACTGAAGAATTTTTTACAACAGACAGAACTAGTTATAAAGTCATCTGACAAGGGCAACAAAATAATAATTATGCATAATAGTCAATATTTTAAAATGTGTTGGGATTTATTGAGTGACTCAACAGTTTATAGTATAGTTCATCAGGATGCCATTGAACAAGCTAAAGTTAAATATATTAATTTAATTCACAAAGGCCTTCACCTAGGATTTTGGTTAGATAAAGATGTGAAAGGCAAATTTAGTTTAAGGGATACTGGACCAGCATATTTTTATTGCCTCCCTAAAATACACAAAGACCCAGAAAATCCACCAGGCAGACCGATTGTGTCTGCAAGGAAATATTTTTTGCACAATCTAGGTGTAGTGTTGCATAAAGTGTTGCTAAAGGAAGCTGTTTGTCTTCCTTCTTATATTAAAGACTCTTTTGACTTTTTGGATAAAGGGAACAAAAATATGTTTTGGGTCACGTTAGATGTTAAGAGTCTTTATACAAATATTCAACATAAATACGGCCTAGAGGCGTTGTATAAGACTATGGGAGATAAGCCATTGACTCATTATGTGCTTGATTTGACACAATTTTGTTTAGAAAACAATTATTTTTGTTTTGACAATTTGAATTTTCAACAGAAGCAGGGAACAGCAATGGGTGCTCCCTTTGCACCTATGTATGCAAATATTTTCATGGGTCTTGTAGAAAGGGAATGTATCTATAATAATGAATTTGTACAAAAATATGTTAAATTGTATTATAGATTTATTGATGACTTAATATTTTTATGTGAAGGAGGTAAGAATTATGTACAAAATTTTGTCCAAGAGATTCAACGAAATAGATTTAATATTTGTTTTGATGGGTTACAGTGTGGAAACACAGTTAACTTTTTAGATGTAAATGTACAGGGTATAGATGGTCAACCCATCTTAACCAGCTTACATAGAAAGTTTGGAGAGCCAAATGATTTTTTGAAAGCTGATAGTTGCCATCCCTTTCATGTTATTAATGCTTTACCATATGGGGAATTCTTAAGAATTTCACATTTATGTAATACTGATGAGATATTCTTTAAAGAGGTTCATGAAACTAAAAAGATGTTTTTGAGAAGAAATTATGATAAAAAGTTAGTTGAAAGTGGTATTGATAGAATTATTAAACTTAAATTTGATAGATTTAATAAACAAAAAAGTAGAGATATTTTTATATCTAATAAAACTATTAATTGTGTAGATAATTTATTTGTAGTATCTAAGTATAATATTTGTAGTAATATGATCAAATCAAATATATTACATTTTTGGGAATTTTTAGATAACTTTGATGAATTAAAGAATTTAAAGACAACAAAATTAATTTTTTCTTATACAAAAGGTGAAAGCATTAATAAAGATTTTGTTGTACGGACTAGGTTTTCTAAACTGATTGTAAAAATACCCATCCAGTTAACTATTTTGGGTACTTTTCCATGTGGAAAATGTCAAGCTTGTTCATATATACATAGAACTTTCTTTAAAATTAATAACAAAAATTTTGATTTAGAGGGTTCATATAACTGTAGAACTATGAGGGTAATCTATGCCCTCAAATGTGGTTGTAATAAATTTTACATTGGTCAAATGAAAAGAATGTTTAAGGTTAGACTTTTAGAACATCTGAGGGACATAAGAAATGAAAAAATGGGGAGCCCTTTAGCCTTACATTTTTGTGAATTTCACAATGGCAGTAGCGAGAGTTTAAAAAGTACTATTTTACAACAGGTAGCTAAAATGGAACCTGATGAATTAGTTGTGGGTAGATTACTTTTAAAGAAGGAAACTACTTTTATTTTAAAATATGACACTTTAGTACCTAGAGGCTTGAATACAGAATGTAATTGGAAGAATGTTATTTATCTTGTAGGTGCATATCAATTTTATTGATTAATTGTTTAATTATGTAATTGAATGATTTCTGTGACTATATAAAGTGTGTTTTAGTATTGTTAGTTTACTCCTTGAAGGCTTACTGTGGCCGAGGCACGAGAGAGAGAGAGAGACAGAGAGAGAGAGAGAGAGAGAGAGAGACGGAGACAGAGACAGAGACAGAGAGAGAGAGAGAGAGAGAGAGAGAGAGAGAGAGACAGAGAGAGAGAGAGAGAGAGAGAGAGAGAGAGAGAGAGAGAGAGAGAGAGAGAGAGAGAGAGAGAGCTTGTTCAAGGACTGGAAGGTTTCAGAGAGAGAGAGAGAGAGAGAGACACAGAGCTTGTTCAAGGACTGGAAGGTTTCTCCAAGAAAAACTATGTGTAAGAAAACACAACAGGTAGAAGTTGTATGCTGTTTGCTAGTCTGCAATGGCAGATTTTATTCTCTCTGATATTTGTATTCCCCTTTGCTCATTGTTTGCTGATTACAATGTAGCAAAAGATAAAAGCAGCTGGAGACTTTGCACCGCTGTTTCGTGTTAAGTGAAGAACAAGTATTGAGGAGGAGGGACTGAAGGCTATGACTACTGAGAGGGACTAAATACCTTAATGTACAACAAATTATCAACAGTGAAACGGATGAAACGGGTGGGAGTGGGCTAAGAGGAAGAAGGTTTACAGCTGTTGCCCTGCGGTATGCACTCTAGCTGACTGTAACAGATTTTAACAAGGCATTACAGTAGTCACAAAAGCCGGCACCTACACTACACAAGCAGCAACAACAAGGCTCTTGGAGTTAAACCTGGGGCTGCAGTCTATTTTTGGATGATTGCTGGTTAGAATTTTCTTTGCTTTTAGATGGAGTGAGAGGATTCCTTGCTCACACAAGGGGGGGGGGGCAAAGTGATCAATTCCTCAGTGGCTACTACACAAGTGGCAACAACAAGATTCCTGAAGTTAAACCTGGGGCTGCAGTCTATTTTTGGATGATTGCTGGTTAGAGTTTTCTTTGCTTTTAGCTGAAGTGAGAGGATTCCTTGCTCACACAAGTGGGGGGACCCAAAGTGATCAGTTCCTCAGTGGCTACTACACAAGCGGCAATAACAAGGTCCCTGGAGTTAAACCTGGGGCTGCAGTCTATATTTGGATGATTTCTACTTAGAGATTTCTTTGCTTTTAGCTGGAGTGAGAGGCTTCCTTGCTCACACAAGTGTGTGTGTGTGTGGTGGGGGGGGGGGTCAAAGCGATCAGGTCCTCAGTGGCTTAGAGATGCTACACCTGGAGGGCTTTCAGCTGCAATAAGACCTGCAATTGTTGTAATGGGAGGGAATAAAACAAAATTATTCTGCCAATGAGCTAACACAATGTTGGAAAAACAGGGGACTAGTGTAAACAAATACAGTACAAAGCATAACCTGAACTCTCACATGACAAGCTATGCATGGAAACGTATAAATGCTAGACCTGCTTGCCATAAAGTATATGAGTAAATATATGTATACATATAGTATAGTATAATTACACCAAGCAGTCACTCTCTCACACAAGTACACAGTGCATAATTTTTGCTTATATTTATATATTTTGTGTACAGAGGTAGGTACACTGATTACAACAGACCATCTGCAGGCTCATCCCTATTTGCAGACTGTTAAACCCCTTGACATACATCAGTAGAACCATAACCTACCATTGCTATGGAGACAGCAGTTACCCTGACTAGCATGCATGTTAGACCACTGTTCCACCCCAAGTGTGCTGCCCTCTCTGAGGAGGTCTGACCACAAATCAATCTCATTAGAGTTCACAATAACCCCAGATCATCCCCATGCTACAACCAAACTAAAACATTTCTCCAAGGCCAGTTACAACCTTTCATGAGATGGCATAAATAGTTAAACAGCCCATCCCCAAGTGATGGGAAGGAAACCTATACTGGGATATAAACAGATGCATTATATGAACATCTTCATAACTGATTTAACTCTGCAGTACCAGATATGACCAAAGCTAGATCCTCAAGGAAGTTTAAACTAGCATGGTGGACATCAGCCATAAACAGGCTGCACAATAGGAAGAAGAAATTACTGTCTAATGGTAGTGATGTTTATATCTCCCAAGACAGCAACATACTTTTATGTCAGAGAATACGCTCTTTCTTTACTTCTCTCCCATAATCCCATTATCTAGTTATAATCGGTTACTGTGTAGACGTGCACCATAATTCTGTCTAACAAAATGCACAAAGTTGAACCCTATCTAGATTATATAAATTATTATGCTCTTATCTTACTAACATATAGAGAATCATATATGCTTTAGAAATGTATTAATACTCTACACTTGATGCATTGTAATATGTGACAACTAACATGAAATATTGGATGCTGTTGCATATGTAGTATTGCCCTGTATATTTATTTATTTGTAGTTGGACCTTTTCTCCTTGGTCCTCCACTGAAAAATGGGTTTCTGACCCAGTGGACCTTCCCAGTCAACAAATGTCAATAAATAAATAAATAAACAAACAAGAAACAGTCGCAAAACTGGAGATATTCCCTCCTGAATTTAAATAACAAATAAGTCACCTTGTAAAGACCTCTAAGTCCAACTACGAATCTAAATCACCATCCCAAACTAAGGATAACCATAAGGCACTCTCTACATCCGTAATCTCAGTGCCTACATCCGTAATTTCAAAGAAAAAGCCCAGATCTGTGGAGAACTTGTAGTTAATAGCACTACATACAATGAACATGGATATAACCAACCTGATAGGTTTAGTGTAAACTTCACTCCCTTATCCCCATCAAATATACCTCAGAGCATCCCTACCACTTTTCCCTCACCCAGTATCCCCAAGGAACAGGTCTTAAATGTCCTATCCAAAGCCAAAAACACAGCTTCTATGGGACCTGATAACATCCTAGGCTGCATTCTAAATAGATTAAAGCATGGATTAGCAACACGACTAGGTACCCTTTTCAATCATAGTTAAAGCACTGGGTTCATCCAAATTAATAGAAACCAGCCACCATCATCCTCAGACTTAAAGGGGGTGTTTCCACTAACCCCTGGAACTACAGACCT
The DNA here is from genome assembly GCF_019279795.1 of Protopterus annectens. Taxonomy (NCBI): domain Eukaryota; kingdom Metazoa; phylum Chordata; order Ceratodontiformes; family Protopteridae; genus Protopterus; species Protopterus annectens. The sequence continues at coordinate 1,774,833,213 of NC_056729.1, forward strand.
ATCAGTCTAAACAGCCTTATCTGTAAGGCCATGGTGCATGTCAGCATGGACCTCATCAATAAAGATACAGGTAATCTCCAAATGCTTGACCCTACCCAGTTTGGATTCATCAAGGGGAGATAACGCCTGTTAAATTTGGTGGACTTCTTTGAGATAGTCACCAAGGCTCAAGATGAGGGTAAAATTGTACAGGCAGCCTGTCTAGATCTTGCCAAGGCATTTGATATGATCCCCCACTCAAGCATTATTGCTAAGCTCACCTAGCTGCATATCAACCCATACATCATTAGGTGGGTTGCCAACTGGCTCACCGATGGAACATATACAGTCAAAATAGGACCCCACATTACTATTACCTGTTAAAATATCATTACAACAACTATAATTCATACACTTAAATGAGCCTTGCTTTGTAACTGTTAATAATAATGTGCTCACACATCCTTTCACCAACAGGCAGTATACTTTGTCCCTCACAGCCAGTTGTAGTACCAGCTATATGGTGTACTTGTGGTGTACCTCGCCACTTGTGTAAAATGTTTTTCATTTTATGTGGAGAAAGCCACCAGAAGGCTGAGGGAGCGAATTATTGAGCATAAGTCGGATATAAGAAGGAGAAATGACAAGAATGCTCTAAGTAGACATATGAACAAGGGTGAGGACCATTGTCTTAAGTTTAGGGTTATAGACATAGTAGTGAAAGGAACCAGAGGGGGGTGATTTAAACAATTTTCTTGAAAACAAAGAGTATGAATGGATCATTAGATTATGTGCAGAGTCTGAACCTGGTCTTAAGAATACTGTAAGTATTAAACCTGTTTCAGTAAGAATACAACAAAATATTTAATGTATTTTAAAAAAAAAATGATGCAGTGTCATGTGATATGCTGGCTGTGGTCATGTGATACTTGTTTGCTCCTATTTAAAAGGTGATTAGTCGGAGTCCCTGTAATGGTATTAGCATTGAGAAAGGGTTGTTACCTGAAAGCTTTGCTTTAATAAAGTTTTTTGCTTGACGTTGGAGCGATCAGAATAAACTATCACTAAAAATTTGTGTCAGTTCTGCAGGTATAAGTTAAAGACACCATACTGCTTGGTGTCAGACACTTTTTTATCTGTCTGTTTATATATCCTAATCAGCTGCTACTGTTACTAGAACCCAGCCATCTAGCCAACCCTACTACATGCAGCTAAACTTGAATTATCAAATCAAAGAATATATTTCATAGTAAAAAAATATAAATAAAGATAAGTCTAAAAATGTCTAACTAAATAAACTATCTCCACCTAATTAAAAGAAACTTGGCAGTAGCTGATGAAAACCAAGCAAGAATAATTTAAACTGTAACTAAATTGCTTTATTTGCCAAACTTTTTTCCATCTCATTTAATCCAAGTTGTATCTCTTACGTTACCACTTTTTATATTATCTTGGAGAGCTACTCAATTTGTCAGATTTAATCGACATTGTATCTCATATGTTAGCACTTTTTTACTATTTCACAGAACCGTGTAGGCGGGCCAAGTGTTTTTTTTAATTCTTGTTATGATCTTGCTGCTTAAGAACAGAATTAATACTAAGGTTGGCATGACTATAGGGGCATTTCATGGGGAGAATAACTGACTAAACATTTTACATTTTAAAAGAATTTCAGCCTTGTGAATCAAATATTTCTATCATCTTAAAAGCAATGCATTGTGGAAGTGCAAATAAGACATTTCAAATTCTGATATGATCTAGTAATACATATAAAAAAATTGCCTTTATGTGATACTTCTGTAGATTCCAGGTAAGTATTTCTGAAAAGTGAATAGCAATTAGAAGAAATGATACATTTCCTTGAAAGTTTTTGTGCTAATCTTTGACCTGTCATATACACGTGTGAGATACTTGCCGAGAGAGGAGCAGAAATCTAACAAAATGACAAACTGCAATATTAAGCTAGATGTCAGGAGAATTCCAGAAAGCTCACTGCATTCTATTCAATTCCAGCCCTGATTAAAAGTTTAATCCCTTCCTGAGTAATCTGTTATGATCTCCAGTTACTAATACTTTCAATACACTTTTTAAAGATTTCTTCCTTGCTAAAACTTCATCTGACATGTCATCACATTAGATCAAAAATGCATGACTGGGCAGCACATGGTAAAAATGTGAACCATAGTGCCCAGGCTGGTCTGAGTCAACAATTTGTAACCATGCTTCTGATAACTGACCTACCTGCATCACAGCTTATTGATTATATTTACAATAGATCATTACTGGTTAGAATGGACGTCAAACATGGTTTACATGGCAGATCAGAGGTATGTCCCATAATAAATTTTCAATGTACATTTCTCCAGTGAAGACCATTAAAACCAACAGTGACACCAAATCAGTGACGTTATATTTCTCAGCCGCTATTATTATTCACAAGATATGCAACATTTTTTGATATTTACTGAGATTTATTGAGCTTAATCACATGCTGCTTAATTAAGATTCAAATGATCGTGGCTGAAGCATGTTGCATCATATACCTAAACCACTGAAAACAAATCATATAGTATAAAACAACTATTTTTGGTTGGGAGGGCAAGTCCCCTGCAACAACCTGTGTGAGGACACCCTTGTTTTATACATACGTGTTTGTCTGTGTGTGTGTGTGTGTGTGTGTGTGTGTGTGTGTGTGTGTGTGTGTGTGTGTGTGTATATATATATATATATATATATATATATATATATATATATATATATATATATGAGAGAGAGAGAGAGAGATACACTGAGGTCACATAAAGTCAAAGAAAAAGAAAAAGTTGTAAAACAAAAATAAAACAAGCATCTCATCGGTGAAAATCCAGTGTTCATATAGTTAAAATGGACACATCTAAGATCAAATTTTGTGGCATGATATTTTATGGCACAGTAACATGGTATGCAGAAGTGTTTCCCTTTCCCTGCAATGTTCCTTTACTTCTTCTAACAGTATTATTTCCTAACGATTCCCTACCTTAAAGTGATACCCTCAGAGTGCTGCCCTTGCAGTCTATAAACTTGCCCCAGGTAGCCCTGCTTCTCTTTTAACAACAGCAGATTATTAACATGCATTTTTATAACAGAAAGAGCTTGCATTTTTCTACCTTTGTTGGGACTTCTTTCTTGCACGATACAGGAGACCAATTAAGATAGCCAAAGCTCGAAACTTAGCTTTTCTTCCAGGCATGCTCCTTATAACCAATTATAACTAAGATTTCAGGACAAGGTATCTGGATAATATAAGTGGGATTTTCTGAAACAGCATCTGACGGCAAATCAAGTGTTCAATTCACTGTAGTATATACAGGAAAGGTCCAGGCAGACTACGCTCCTGTTTGATGTTTTTCAATCAAATCTTAATCACAGTCTGGTCTCAGGTAATGCAGCATCTTTGTGTCATAAATAACCCCTTTTAGTTGTTTGTCAGTTAACAGCAAATACTCAGAATGTCCTTTTAAAGTTTCACATCCTTGTGTGGAAATATCAAAACCTTTGTTTAATAATTGTTTTAAAACAAAATGTACTTTGGAGAAAAAAAAACAAAGTATAGAGTGGCATTACAAGATACCTGTAGGTGGGCATGTTCTCGCTGTAAGGCCCATCATAAAACAACAGAAAGAACACTAGGATTAACAGAAATCTGGTGCTGTGGAGCAGTGTCCGTGAAATGTCCTTTCCATTTGCATAAAGGATGAAGCACACTTCAAAAGAGGTAGCAAGAAACAGAGAGACAAAGAGAGTGAATCTATCAACTTAAACTGTTTAACACTTCCCTCCATGATAACAAACCGATCCAGGGTGTTTCAGACTCTGCTGAGAGAAGAAGAAAAAGTACCTGAAGTAATCAGGAAGCTAGGAATAAAAGCGTCATCTTCTAGCAACCATAGCTACCTCGTTTTAAACGTACTAAATTTCTTTCCTTGCAAGCAGCTGCCTCACGTCATTTGCCAAAGAAGTTCAGAATAGACTTTTGCAGTTTCTAGCAGCTTGTTCTGATTCTGCACCTTTCATCTATAGTCCAAGAAATGATGCACAATTGAGAATCCGAGGCTATGACTTGCAGACCAACTGCACAGCAGCAGTTGTGTTTGTCAGGTACCAGGATGGTTAAAACAACAGGAGGGTTTGGAATGTGGCCATATGCTGATAATCCACATACTTCTAAAATGATCTTGCTCTGTCTCTGTCTCGTCTCTCTCTCTCTCTCTCTCTCTCTCACTCAGTCAGTGCCCAAAAGCAAGGACAGACTCCTATCTGACAGTTTTATTTATCCAGAAAAAATAAATTACAGCAGTTTTGTATTTATATTTTATCTATATTCCATATATAAAATTGTAATGCTAAACAAGAAAAGGTCAGCACACAGAGACAGGCCAGGGGACAAACAGGCTATATGTTTAGAAATGGCCACACAAAACATATTTAAGCTAGAAGATAGTGAATGACAGTGAAGTGCATGTCCAAGAGTCATTGCTAAAAGGCTGCAGCTGGGTTTGTCCTCCCCATTTCTACTTAATCTCGACTCATTTAAAAGATTCATTTCTTCTGCTCTGTACTATTGCATGTATCCACATCTGTCTCAGTCAAATAACACTTTTGTGTGTCTAACTTTATGTCACCCCTCAGTGTGGAATTCATGATTTCTCCTTTGTCCCTGTTCTTTCTTTAGTCTAGTTCCATCTATCACTTGAATAGTTAAACAGGTAAAGGCAACCCAAGCTAGCATTTCCAGTTTAGGATTTAAGCAGACCCAAGAAGTTAATTCTGGATGGACAAAAACTGAAACTGACAGCAATGGTATGGGGTTGTGTTCAAGTTTGTGTTTTAATTTGGATGTACCGACTGAAAGAAGGGCACCAGAGAGCACCGCCTTGTTCACCAAGATGGGAGATCGCAATGGATGGGAGATACCTCAGTGTCACTGGGATTACCTCAGTCACAATGGCAAAATGAGGCAAAGTCCCATAATTCAGAAAAAAAGTGAAGTAACAAACAAAAACGACTAGGCTTGTAAATGCCCTCGGGCAGATAGCCTAGTATGAACCTATGAACCTATGAACCTATGAATTTAAAATATGGGATGGCACAGTGATGCAGCAGTTAAAGTTGTTGCCTCACAGCAACAGGTTCTCTGGTTTGATTCTCAGCTGGGGTGCCTTCTGTGTGAAGTCTGCATATCCTTCCTGCATTTGACTGGGTTTACTCTGGGTACTCCGGTTTCCTTCCATGTTCCAAAGACATGCATCTGGAGCATTTTTCCCTGGGCATCCACTGAAAATAGGCTCTGTCCTAGTCTGACTTTATTGGTCAACAAATGTAAAATAAATAAATATGGCAGTGCATTTTCCTTTGAAAGTTGGCTGAGATCTTGTGAATTACAATTTCATGAGGTGAGTGCCATCTGTACTAGACCTTCTAAAGGCCAAATAGCTATGTTTGAGCAAAAGCTGACAGAAGTTAGAAATTTACAGGTCAACAATTGTTTTTTGGCTGATTGCATTAAAGTGAAACATGTGCTTAAGGGACTTAGATTATGGAAAATATCTATGCAACTGGGTCTTTTTCTGTTTTACATGGAGAAGTTATTGATTTGTTTGACCGTACAGGACTTACATTAATGAGACAACTAATGAAAGAAAATGAACATAAATTGGCCAATCTAGACTTAGAAATTAAGATCTTAAACAGGAATCTGAAAAAAGACACTGTTTGATGTGTATGAAATGAAGTATCTGGGTGTGTTTAAGAGGCTGGACAGATTTACAGCAGACAACAAGGAGAGGAAACAAAAAAATGTTTCTTATGGATAAGTGTGAATATGAATTAAAAATGGCACACCCTGTCCCTAAACCCCTTGGTTTATATAAACAGACTATTACTGCCACATCAGACCCAATGGGAAAAGACAGAAGTGGGTTTAATAAGGTGGACAAATGGAATGATATGCGATTTGATCATAATGGACATCCTTAATTGATTAGGCAACCTACAAGAGGGTGTCAAAGAATGAAGTTAACATATCATATAGGAAAACTGACTATATTTTTATAGATGTGATGCACCAAGGGCTCAGTACAAGTTACACCTTTGACTGTGTCAGAACTGAACATCCAGTAATCCCATCTATATTTGGGATTCTGAAGATCCATAAAGATAACACAACCCCCCCCCCCCATCCCCTGCCAATGCAGTAGCCGTACATTGTTCCAAAAATGAATTTTTGGCTGAATATGTTGAATTAAAATGTGAAAGCACACTGAATTCATTTGATCATCTGCTTCACGATTAACTGCACTTGCTGGAGAAAGTAGATTATCTGGAATTTGATGAAACCATTATGTTTGTGACTATTGACATAATCACCTTATTTTCAGTTATACCTCATTCTATTTGGTCTTGAGATATTTACTGAAATGTTGACTGACATCGCTTCCCCTAACCATCAGGATATTATGGTTATTAGCAAGCTTATGAAACTAGTTCTTAAAAACAATTTTGTGTTTTAGGAGGGTGAGATTTTTCACCAAATTATAAGAGTGGCAATGGGAACTAAATGTGCTATTTTTGTTAATTTGGTCTTGACAGTATGGGAAAGACTATTTGTGTTTGACTCTTGGAGAGGGATTACCCTCAAGTTTTTTGGATAATTAAAAAGGATTTATTTGTCAGGGTAGGGGGAGCAACTATGTCCCTATTTTAGGTAAACATTTTCCCCCAAGAAGTATACAGGTGGAACATAGTGACAATGAAGTATACTCTAGAAGTAGGGCTTGGGTCATTGCATACAATAAGGATGTCTACCAAATTAGGAACACTGTTAACACAAACTCAAACTTAATTTTTACTGAGGAAATGAAAAATCAAATTAATAACACCCCTCTTTTTACATATAGTAGGGGTAAGAATATCAAGGAGCTACTAGAGTTCGAGCCCATTGATGTTAAGGATGCATACAGGTCTAGAATGTCCAAGTTTGGGATGTCTTCTATTTTAGGTACACTATTTCATTGTTTGTTTTATTTAACATTTGTTAACCAAGAACGTCTGACTTGGAACAAAGCCAATTTTCAGTGGAGGCCCAGGGAAAAATGCTCCAGATGCATGTCTTTGTAACATGGGAGGAAACCAGAGTACCCGGAGGAAACCCACATGAATGTAGGGAGGACATGCAGACTCTGCACAGAAGGCACCTCAGCCAAGAATTGAACTGGAGAATCTCTTGCTGTGAGGCGACAACACTACCACTGCACCACTACGTCATTAATGCTGCACATTAATGATGGATCCTATATTGAGGTTATAAACTACCACTGAACCATTAGTTGCCCTGGGTTGTTAATTGTAATTGTAATTCTAAGGGAGTAGTGTACTTGACTGCCTGCGTTTCCTATATGATGTTTTATGTTGGGAAATCTAAGAGACATATTAGAATTATAATACAGGAACGCTTCAGGGACTTGAAGCATAAAAGGTCCAACAATGGTTTATTTAGACATTCTCTTGAGTGTTTGAATTTTAAAAAGTTTGTCTTCATTATTACCTACAAAGTGAATGTGAGCCCCAGAGGTGGTGACATTATTACCTACAAAGTGAATGTGAACCCCAGAGGTGGTGACATTATTACCTACAAAGTGAATGTGAGCCCCAGAGGTGGTGACATTATTACCTACAAAGTGAATGTGAGCCCCAGAGGTGGTGATATGGATAACATGCTAGAATACAAGGAGTTGTTTCGGCAGATAAGCTTAGTGCCAGTGCTGTCTGAGAACTTAACGATAGTGTTTCTATAACAAGTGTTTTAAAACTGTATTTTATTACATCTTTGTACACCATATTTTGCATGTGTTTGGATTGCTGATTGATATCAATACTCGTGATACATTTATTATATTTTAACAGGATTTAATGTTTCACAATCGTGTTAAAACAGCTATCTATTTCTGACCTAAACAATACTATAATCATATTTAATTTTTATACATCTTAGAAGCTTAATATATAACATGTGTAATGTTTACGACTAATTATATTAGTTTACTGTCATTTAATATACGTATTAACATTCGGAGACTTTTGGTTGAGATAGTCGTTATATATTTAAAATTATGTAGCATTTATAGGTTCTTAGACTCATAGGTGTTTACTAGGCTAATGGCCACAAGGGCCTTTTTAAGCCTAGCCATGCCTCCCAAATCTTTGACAAGTTTTGATACCCTTGATAAGTGTAATCAGGGGGCTGGGAGATTAACCATTTACAGGTTACCTGTGTCCATTAGAGACATAGGTGCCAAACCAGGATGAATTTCCATTTTCCCATCCAACTGTCCAAATTGCACTTGAATTGAGTTAGGGAGGAACTCTTCTTCGCATGGATGGGGAGCCTTTTCCATAGATGGGGTAGTCTCTGGGATACATACTTATGTCATCAGCAGGTCCTATTTATATCACAGGCAAGATTTAAGTCTTTAGAACAGGTAATTCTGGTGCTGTTTGTTTTGTGGATATACAGGAGGCCCATCAGAGTGAGGTCTGACAATGTCCTGTATGCAGGCATAGATCTCCCCTCAAAAGCCTGTAAGAGACAGAATACAGGGATAGGGCCTTGAGGTGGTCTGCACAGGACATTTTACCTATGCCCTGTATTCTTTTAATGAGGAACCTCTGTGGATGTTCCAGTTGTTGGATATGCCTGATTAGGTACATACCAAAGGGGACATTGTACTCAATAATAGGTCTGATGAATGCCGAATACAGTGGAACAATGACTTCTTTGGACTTAGATGCCATACCTTTGTCAAGTTGCGCAACATAGAATGCTTTCCTCACCACTGTAGACACATGATGGTCAAAGGCTAGATTACTATCTATGTGTGTCCCTAAGTCCCTGACTACTGGGTCAGCTCTAAGGGGTGTGTTGTCAATATGATAGTTGCCAGGGATGGATAACTTCCCAAATGATGCTATTATGCATTTCTTGGCATTTAGTTTTAGTCCATGGCTCAGACACCAGTTGTTTGTCTGTTTCAGCCCCTCCTGGAGAACATTTGGGTGTGTATTACATTATCGAATTTTTAAATGTTCGAACGTAATATGGTCAAAGGCATATGATTGAACTTTTAAAAGTTTGAAAAGCTAAAAAAAATAAATAAACAGAAAAAAACTACCTGACCAGTTTAAGCAGGGGGGCAAGCACCCTTGCACCCCCCACTCCCAGCTCTTTAAATATACCAACTCTGAGATTGCACTACAGTGCTGTAAAGGGAACGCTTCCCATTCCACACTGTACGGAGATCTCCATTTATTTTATTTTATTTAATTTTAATTTTACATTTGTTGACCGGGATAGTCAAACTGGATTTATGTCCATTTTCAGTAGAGTCCTGGGGAGATAAGCTCCAAGCAATTACTAGACTACTAACATACTAGTTGTTATACAGTTAAATTCTACAAATTTTAAACTGTTCAGGAATCTTCACAGTTTATACAAAAAACATGTTACAAGCATTAGATAAGATATTTTAGACTTTATGTACAAGACTTCATTAGTAACTAGAAAGTAATTGTTACACAAATACATACTTCAAATTTCAACAGTTCAGCAATGCTCACAGTTTAAACAATACTTGTTGCCTGCCTTAGGTAGGATGCTTTAGAATTATATGCAGAAGAATTTAACTAGGTATTTTAAATTATCTCTATTAGGATAAGATATGTTTTTGTCAAGGATAGGCCTCGATCTAAAAAACACAGATAGAGCAGGAATTTGGTCTTAAGAGAGGGTATTTGGGATATAGTATGAGATTAGTCTGGATTTGTACAGGGACATAACCAATGGGTTTTAAGATAGAGTTTCAGATTGTGCTTAAAAAGTGTAAATGAAGACAGTGATGTAAGTTCATGGGGGAGTTGGTTCCAATACTTTCCAACTGCATTTGAGAACAGAGCATCTCCTGCCATGTTATTAGATTTACACGTTGATACAAGTAATTTATTAGATGAGCGTAACGTTGAAAGGTTCTTATATTGGGTAATGGGACTAGCAAGTATTGGGGTATTGGTAGGTTGGAAAAGGGTTTTGTGCGCAATGGTGAGTTGTTAAAGTGAAACTAATTCAGAAGCTCTAACCAGCCTAATTGTTTCAGATTATGGCAGTGATGGGTCCTAAAGGAGGAAGCACTAGCAAATCTGGCAATGCTATTGTAAGCGTTGGTTAGCTTGTTAAGGTTATTTTTTGACAAGTTAGTACATATGGAAGAAGCATAAAGAAGTATGGAGATAAGCTGGGAATAGACAATAGTGGTTCTGTCTAGCAGGGAGAGAAAGGGTTTTATCCTATAGAGGGAGCCTAGTTTCCTGTTGACAGTTTTTATGGTATTGTTGATATGGGTTTCAAAGTTCAGGTTGTTATCAATGGTTACCCCTTGAAGTTTAGTTGATGGATTGGGAGATATGAGTGTACCATTATTGGATAAGACTGAAAAGTTAATTGGGAGTGATTTATGGGTAGGAGTGAAGAGGAGGAGTTTGTTTTTTGGGGGGATTCAAGAGGAGGCAGCGTTGTAGAAACCAATTTTCTGTTTTATTGAACATTGTCTGAGTTAGAGTCTGTAGTTGGGATTGAGATTTAGTTGAGCAGATTATTGTCAAATCATCTGCATATTGTACACAGTTAGTTAAAGGAATAGCTAGGCTGAGGTCATTGATAAATATTGAGAAAAGGAGGGGTCCCAATATAAAGCCCTAAGGAGCACCTAGGGTAACTGGGAGATGGGATGAGAGGTTGTTGTCCCATAGCACTGCCTGCTGCCTATTATCAAGGTAGGACTGGAACCATTTTATAGTCTTTGTGTCCAGAGAGAAGGATTTTAGAATACTGAGAAGTAAGTGGTGGTTGACCATGTCGAATGCTTTTGAAAGGTCGATGAAAAGTGCTGAAGAGAGAAGATTGTTATTACGGTTTTTATTGATGCTGTCAGTGAAGGATAGGAGTGCAGGTGCTGTGGAAAGGCCTGAAGCCATGTTGAGATTTGGCCAGTAAATTGTTCTGGAGTAGGTGGTCTAGTAACTGTCTGTGGATGCACTTTAACATTATTTTAGCTAATGGGGAAAGTAGTGCTATGGGACGATAGAATATTCTCTGGAGTTTCCTCCCTTGTGCAGGGGGATAATGTAGGAGATTTTCCAGATGGTGGGAATAGTGCTTTCTTGTATGGTTATATTTATCAGCAATGATACAGGACAAGCTATGACTTTGGCTGCCTTTTGCAGGTATTCAGCAGGTAGTTGGTCAGCTGAGAGGGGGTAGTAGGTTTTAGTTTACTTAAGAGGTTGCATATGAGGGAAGTTGGGACAGGTTGCAGGTTTAGAGTTGGGAGAGAGTTAGTAGTATTGGCTGGAAGGGCAGAGCTATCGGCTTTTAGTTGATTAGCAAGTGTTTGGATGGTCTCAGTGAAGAAGGTATTAAAAGCATTAGCAGTTTGCTTTGGATTGTCGGAATTTGATCCTATAGGGGGTGGTGTTGCGGATTGGCTTGGTTGAAGTAGTCTGTTTATGCTAGCTCAGAACTTTTGTGGATTATTTTGGTTGGTCTGTTGGAGGTGGAAGTAAAAGTTTTTTTTGTCTTCGAGTATAGCTTTCTTAGTCTCTTAGTCTTAGTCTATTGAAATGTTCGAACTTTTAAAAGTTTGATCATATGGTGTCAATCATATGACGTTCGAACCTTTAAAAGTTCCATAATTTAATATACAGCTGAACATTTGTGTCAGTGTGAGATTCAATGAGACCTCCTAATTTGCAATCATCTGCATATTTAGTCAGCCAGAAGCCACTGACATTGGCCTTGACTTCTGAGAAGTAAATGCCAAAAAAGAGCAGTCCAGGGACTGATCCCTGAGGGAGTCCACTTGTGACTGGCCTCTTTGTAGAGGTGGATTCACCAATTCTAATGTCCTGGGTCCCATCTGTGAGCCAGCTGGCTATCTAGCACGTGACATACAGGTTTGTACTTGACCTCTTGAGATTGTCAACAATGCCTGAGTGAGGTATTGGGTCAAATGCCTTGGTCAGGTCAAGGTAGGCAGTGTGAATGATTCTGCCCTCATCCATTGGTTTGGTGACCTGCTCAAAGAAGTCCACCGGTTGAGTAGGCATGATCTGCCTTTGACGAAACCAAACTGTGTCGGGTACAGTGTTTGGAGGTTTACTATATCTCTGTTGATCATCTCCATTATAATTCTTTCCATGGCTTTACATATCAGACTAGTGAGACTTATGGGTCTGTAATTTCCAGGGTCTGTAGATGGCCCACCTTTGTGCAGAGTGATGAGTATTGCCTTTCTCCATTCATGAAGCCTGTTTTGAGGCTACAGTTAAATAGTAATTCCAGAGGGTCTAATAGGTCATGTTTCATGCTATTTAGAAGGCATCCTGGGATATTGTCAGGGCCCACTGATGTAGTGTTCTTGGCCTTAGAGAGAGCATTAAGGACCTGTTCCCTAGTGATAGTAGGGGGAATTATTTTTGATGATATTTCCTGAGGGAAGGTTGAGGGGAGACAGCAATAAAGTTGGAGCTGAATTTATCAGCCAGGAGGTTTTCTATATCTTCTGTGACATTTACAATGAGCTCTGCACACAATTGTGTATTGCCTCTGAGGACATAGTTAAAGAATGCTTTGTGGTTGTCCTTGTCTGGAGAGGCCAAATTTACCTCAGATTTGGCTTTGTTAGACTTTATTTGTCCTCTTAGTTGTTTGTTTAGTTTGATGACAGTGCTTTTATCCTGCTGGGTGCTGCCCCCCCCCCCCAATATTTGCCATGATTTTCTTCCTCCTGTTATAAGGCCTATTGACTTTTTGATTCCACCAGGGTGGCTTATTTTTTGAGTTAGTTCTGTACTTCTTTCTGGTGAGTACAGCTGCCTCTGTGCAGCTATTAACATGCTTGTACAGATTTTCTGTGAACAGTTCTGCATAGGTAGCAGTGCTCTCAGGGTTCGTGGGGGCTTGAAATTTAGGTTATCCTTAGATTAGTTCCTGAATATTCCAGGTTTAGCTGGGGGCCCAAGTTTTATTTTTACTTCCAAGGATACCATTTTGTGGTCTGACCTTACTTGGGAAGGCATTACTGTAGGGAGTGTGCAGCAGTTTCCCATATTAGTGAGGGCCAGGTCCAGTATGGTTGCACCCCTGGTTGGTGTATTGACTATGTGGTCTGGGGAGTTTGTTTACAAAATCTGGGAATCTCTGTGCATGTACGCTTGATATGCTATACAATTCCCAGTTAATAGTGGGGTAATTAAAGTCACTCATGAATATGATATTGGGTTGGATGGTTAATGTTTCTAATAAGTTTAAATACATGGTATGGATTTCCTGGGTCATAGACAGGGACATATAGTTTGCAAGGAAGTGGTATTCGATTTTGCATATGGTGATTTGATCATGGAGCAGCTCAAGTACATTGTCCTGTTTGACCAGCATTGAAGTATATTTATTTTTGATGTAAATAAAGACACCTCCCCCATTAGTTCCTGCCTGCGACGTAGCTGGCCTAAATGTATGGAAAGCATTATAACCTTGCACTGTTGGTGTGCTGCCCACGGCTTTAAACCATGTCTCCGTGACCACCCATATGTCAGCATTCTCTAGGGTAAAGAGAGATTCCAGGGAGTGGAGTTCTTTGTTTAGACTGCTAGCATTGAGCAGTAATACCTTTAGATTTTCTTGGTTTTTGATTTGCTATGTCGGACGCACTTTCAGTTTGGCATTGCCTAAAAAAGGCACTATGGGAGAAGACATTGTTTTAGCTAATATTTCAAAGTCTATGGGGGAGAGTTGCAGACCATCCCTGGCAAAGCAGTGTGGTCTGTTGACCATCTCCTTCCATGCTGAAAAATATTGCACCCCCTTAGAATGACACCGGAAACTAAGCCAATTATTAATGTCAATCATCTTTTGTTCGTATTTTGGTATCATCCTTGGAGAAGGTAAAATGCTGCTCAATGCTAGGCTCATACCAGCTTGAGACACATATTCCGAGAGCTGCATGTTGTCTCTGTTCTTATAGTCTAGGGAGGTACATCTCAGGTCATTTACTCCCACATAGACTATGACCAAGTCATACTGGTAATTGTGGTCCAATGACCTGAGTGCATGCATAATGTGGTGGATCCTAGCTCTGATATGCAACTGACTGTGACTTTCTCCTTACTCAGCCTGGTGAGAGGGATATCAGTGTGTCTCACCATGGAGTCTCCAATGACTAGAATGTTGGATTGTGTGGTGGCTTGCCTTATGGGCTTAGAGGTAGAGGCTCCATGAGATGTAGCTCTATGTGTTGATGTGGGTATTGTTCTGAAAGAGTGCATTTGGGGCTGCTGAGGGTATTTGTCATGTGTACTTTGTCTAGGAGATCTTTGTGGTTTAGGAAGGTTACATTTAAGTGCCTCAGTATTTGTGGGTCTATAAGTCTGCTTTGAACTATGTGTGATGGGTGCAGCATGTGTACTACTGACAGCCTGATTAACATTAGGAGAGCTTTTATGTGAAAGCTTTGCCTCCAGTGATAATGTGTAAATACATCTCTCACATTCCATATCAGTTTATTTGAGAAGTAACTGGTTGTCAGTAAACATTTGTATTTAATTGTTGCCGTGTCAGTTTAAGAAAAGGTCTTTTAACTCTTTGCTGTTTAGTTTCAATGTATTATTTATGAGTCAACCTGATGATTGGTTGTTTAGTTTATTTAAGGATTATGCTGTCAGTCCCATTTTTTTAATTTGGAAGTGACAAAAACGCTTAGTGCTTTGACTTGTGCTGTGCTGGTGTGTAATAATGTTCGGAGCTCTTTCACGGTTTGGATCCTTCAGTCAGCTACCTTTTGTTACATGTTAGGCTTATAAAGGCCTTGGTGGTCCTTAGCCTGGTATATACCTATGAAACTTACATGAAACTAATTTCCAAATGTTACTGATCTGGCTCATGGACAACATGGCTTCCAACAACAAATGTCATTCCACTCCATTTTAAGATATTCTTCTTGGCTGGGTCACAGATAAACTGAGGAATAAATCTCTGTTAATGAAGTGGCTCACCTCAGTTGTTGGAAGGCTTTTGGCACTACTGCCTATGAAGTGATGGTAGGAAACATGAGTTGTATGCAGTTAGGAACCAAGGACCTAAGCTGGTGAGGCAAATACTGGACACAGAGGAAATAGGGGGTAGTAATTAGAATTCGCTAGTGGGAAGTACCTGATCAGGCAGATGTTTCAGTGGTCGGGACTCATTCTGGCCTTGATTAACATGCGTTAATCTGTGTGTTAATCACACTGGAACTGGATGAGAAGTGAGACCCGAGAAAGCTAGCAGAGTGGGTGCAAAGATAGGCAGCCAGGATTAAATGTAAACAAGTACAAAGTTATGTGCTTCCTTGGGTCTGGAAGTCAAGGGGTAAAGTGCACATGTGGACTAAATCCAAACAACTGGAAGATCTGGGTGGTCATCACCCATAAACTCACCAATGCAACACAAAGTGCAAGACCTATGCTGAAGACCTGCAGGATTTTCATGTGCATGGAAAGTGGATGGTCACTGCATGGTGAGTGGATAGTCACTGCTTGAAATGGGATGGTCTCATGTGAAGTAAATATCACTTTCTCATTCGTAGGGTTATCATCTGCTCCTCTTTATGCAGAACAGTCCCTATTTGGGCAGTTATGCCCTGTAAAAAAACATGACAAATGGCAAATGTCCTGAAATTTTTAGGCAAAACATGCTTTCTAACTTTCCTTTAATGGCTGCATCATTCCTTTCAACCTTCTAATGCGAAAAAATCTGAACAAAATGGGGGTACAAATAGGGACATATTTTAAATATTGCTCTTATAAGCTTAGAAAGTTTCTAGAGTAACAGGATTTGTTTTAATATACATTTTCTGAATGATTTCAAGTCTGAAACTCAAATATATGTCATTATTTAGTGACTTCAGTCCTGAGATCATCCCAGTGATTTGCCAGGAAAAAGGAGGAACGTGAAAACTATGAGCCAAAAATCTATACAGTTGAGAAGTATTAGCTGCATAAAACAATTATTTGTATCTGAAAAAAGTTTCTACAACAGAGATGTCTACAAGACTGAGCTTTTATTTTGGAAAACAAATGTGAAGTTCAGTCTTTTGCACTGGTTGTGGGTATTGATTGCTCATGTTTCTATACTTTGGCCATTTGAAATGGTAGCATCCCTACTCACTGCAGTGTTGTGATATGACCACATCTGCAACTCTGTATACATTTCTGGAGGAATGGCTGAGATAAAAACAGCAAACTTCTGGATAGATGAAGCAGTGTTATATCAAGATGGAGGATGAATAAAGGCAGAAGGATCTTTGTAATAACATGTTTTATTTTTATTTTAGTTTGTTTACCTGCGTAGTTCACTGATGACAACAGACAATTTGCTGGCACAACCCGGATAGAGAAACTGGGGTAGGGATTGGCATAAGGTACAAGGTTTGATTCTTACCTTTGATGGAAAATGCCTAGGCTCAAAATGGCCCACAGCAGCAGCTAACCTAGTACATACCTATGAACAAAGAATACAGCAGAACTAATTCACAAACATCGAGTAGTCACAGAAGGTAGAGAACTGTGCAGACAGTTAAAATAGTAAGCAAATATTACTAAGAGGAGAAAAATGTGAGTATTAATTTTACTAGTAAATATGTAAGGTAAGCAGCAAGTGAGAACAAAGGGCCAAAGTAGAAGCAATGCAAGTGACCAGGGTGTTAGATGAAGTATCCAGTGGAAAAGCACTTGCAGTTAGATTTGTGATGGAAGTGTCTTTTAGGTCGTGCTTTGAAATCACTCTAGGAAAGAAATGAGACTGTAACCATGCCAGTTATTTATGTTCAAATTCATTATATTGCTTTCTTTCCAAAGCATTTTACAAAAACAAGAATTTGAACAAGTAGTAGGAGAAACCATAACTTTACGACAGAATGATTTTGAAATAAATCTGTGAATATACAGAACCAACTGGTACTGCCAACATCCTAGCAGATAGGTTCAGTGCTAACTTTACCCCCCTCTTACCCCCTAGAGGGCCCATCTCTATACCGGAAGAATGCAAAGTTCCTATAATTACGACTGCACAGGTAAAAAACACACTCTCCAAAGCCAAGAACACAGCATCCATGGGACCTGACAATATCCCAGGCTGCGTTCTACATGAACTACAGAATGAACTGGCACCCTACCTAAGTACCATGTTCAATCATAGCCTCACCTCAGGCTTTGTACCCACTGAATGGCGCACCGCGACGGTTATCCCACTCCACAAAGGGGGAGCCACAACGGACCCCAGGAACTACCGCCCCATTAGCCTGATGAGCTTCGTCTGTAAGGCCATGGAACGTATCATCGTGGAACTCATTAACAAAGACATTGGTAATCTCCAACTCTGGACCCTATCCAGTTTGGATTTGTAAAAGGCAGATTGTGTCTCCTAAACCTGATTGACTTCTTTGAAGCAGTCACCAAAACCATAGATGAGGATAAAATGGTTCACACAGCTTATCTAGATCTCGCCAAGGCTTTTGACACCATCCCCCACTCTGGAATTATAGATAAGCTCACTAAACTAGGTATAAATCCCTATGTCACAAGATGGGTTGCCAACTGGCTCATGGACAGAACCCACACTGTGAAAGTAGCGGATTCCAAATCTGACATCAGACCAGTGACAAGTGGAGTACCACAGGGTTCAGTCCTGGGTCCTCTCCTGTTTGGTATCTACTTCTCTGAGGTGCAGGCCAACACGGAAGGTCATTAGCTAACAAAGTTTGCAGATGACTGCAAACTAGGAGCCATAATCAAAACTCCTAACGATGTGGACAAACTACAAAAGGGCTTCACTGAGACAGATACCTGGTGTCAAAGCCATGGCCTGAAGCTCAATGCCAAAAAGTGTATTGTCATCACCTTTGGTAAAAACTCTGTACCCATGAACTACCACATAGCTGGTAGTCTACTTAATGCCGAAAATGTGATGAGACCTTTGGACACAGGTGGACAGTAGTCTCTCCTTTGATAATCACATCGCCACAGTGGTCAGGAAATCCTTCTACGCGGCTCATCTCATCACAAAAGGATTCTCATCCAGAAAAAAAGAGGTCATTGTTCCCCTCTACTCATCACTCATTAGACCCATTATAGAGTACAACACCCCTTTTCGTATGTTCCTCACAAGACATCTACAACAACTGGTAAGACCACAGAAATACCTCACAAAGAGGATTAGTGGCCTCAAACAGATGCCCTATGCAGACCGTCTCAAAAAGCTACAGCTTTACTCCATCACATATCGCCTACTCAGGGGCAATCTCTACCTAACATACAAAGCTATGTCAAACCCAGAGGTGTTGGACATGCTCCAATTAAAGAAATCCCAATCCCTCCGAGCTACACGCTCAAGGGACCTAAACCTTGTCACCACAATAAACAGAACATGCTGGAGGGATAGATTCCTGTCCCAGAGTCTTCCCATACTCTGGAACAGACTACCTATCTATGTCAAACAGAGCTCCTCATTAGCACTCTTCAAGAAAAATCTTGATGATTGGATGGGAAATGGGAAATTCACCCCGGGGATCACTTCTGTGGCTCTGCTCTACAGGGGCACAGGAAAATAATTTTCTTGGGTGGCGAAAGCCAGGGTACATTTTTTGGCTAGGCTTGTATGGGCCCTAGGGCTGATAGCCTAGTACCTACCTATGAACCTATGAACGTATTATCAGTGCTGAAGAGCACTCCTATGGACCAGATTAACATGACTGGCAATAACTATAATACCTCTAGCTATATGGTGATTAAACAGCAAACAAGTGACAGAGACTGAAACACTCATAAAACTACTGATTTGCAGAGACTGTTAACATATACATACAATAATTCCCAGCAGCTATAGTCAAGTGAACAGTCTTTGCCAGCTGGAAATCCAAAATAACAATGGCACTTTACATCCAGTAAAATGTCAGAACTGAAACAGCAAAAATCAAGCAGCTGCAGAATGATGTCATACAGTCACCTGAGTAAAACAACGAAGCCACAGCTTTTCACCATCCATGAAAACTTAACTTATTTCAAGTCCCCAGAAATGTGGAAGGAGTGAACCTTCATGCACAAATCTTCAAATTCACATCCAGAAATACAAACAAAAAGTCTATTTATGCTCACAGCCTCCAACCACCTCGACATGCACCAGCTTTGTTCATAGAAAGAAAGTAACAGAAAAATTCCAGTCCAGTTCAAAATCGCCAAACACCAACATTGTTTAAGAATCGACAACAGCTATCTTCATCCAGAAAAATCAAAAGTAAAACACAGCCAGCTTTGAGTATAATCTAGATTTTTAGGAAAAAAAGTACCAAGGTGAAGTACAGATCGGTGGTCTGGCAGCCATTTGTTACTAGAGGATTTAAGATGGAAAAAGAAAGTGGTGACATCTTAACTTACAAAGTACTGTTTTTATACCATATGTGTGTGTTTGGGGGGTGTATGGGGGGTGTTGGGCTCTGGAACAACTCTACTGCAGTGATCAAATGGATTCAAGTGAGTGAGAGCAGCTGCACACAGCTCATTTTGGTAATGGGCAAGATTTGCCATGTCATGATCTGCCCTCTCTCCATGTGCATGTCTGTGCAATAACCACAGTCATTACCTGCATAACCACCAGTACCTCTCGAGTGACCACACAGTACACTTGATGATTTCTCCAATTTTGGCCATTCTAGTGAAGTTACCTTCAAGGAAGTGATTTCATAGTCTGAGTATCACATCCAGCCAGCTGTCCATAGCTTAATGCAGTGTGGGCAGGACAGGGGATATTCAAAATATTCAAATAACATATGTCTCCAAAAACACCACGGGAATCTCCAAAATCTTCAGGAACAATGGATTAGGGAACTAGCTAGACAACAGAAAACTGACATTTCCTTAAGGTGTCAAGGACCCAGAAAGTTTAGGCCTATATAAGCGATAAAATGAAACTTTACCGGTGATACAAGATCAAACAGGCAGCAAATACAAATGCTGTGCAACAGGGTAGCATGAAGGTTATGTGAACTACCTGTCAATATCTCTGCTCTGGAATGGAGTTCTGAACTAGGTGTAAGCAGTTAGATTACCGTTAGGTAGCTCTGTGCGAGGAGAACTGTGGTAAATGAATTGTGAAGACACCAAGGTATGTGTCTTCACCTTCAGGGAGGGAGGGTATGCTTGATACAGGAGATGCTGCAATGATAGAAACAAGATTGTTTCATATCAGATGACACCTGGTGCTAATCAGTCAATCTGTCACACAAAATGACAGCTTCTTCACAAAAATCAGAGTATCACCATTATAAATCACAGCAGTTTAAGGGTCAAGCAATCAGAATCCCTCAGATGACATTAATACTTATGGTGACCACTTATGCTGTGTTAAATCTCAGGGGATTAATAGCTGGCCAGTTCTGGGTGCATTTCAGTACTGATCCCCACTTAACGAACCCACACTAAATAACATTTCCAGAATAGAAGAAAAGAAAGGTAATCCTGTGTATAATTGCTACACCAGTGATACAGAAGACCTGTCCAACTGATGGGAAGACTTGATGGGAGCATATTCCTGGAGAACAATGAGGGCCATTACAGAACCCTGAGAATCTCCAGATGTAACAGGATAGGCATATGTTCAGCTTATCGCCCATGACTTTGAAGTGGTAGCTTCTCTGGGAGAACTATTATATACCTGTACTACAGCCTCCATAGAAATATTTCCTTGCATTATCTTTAAACTTCTAATGTTCAGTCTTTGTGTTGTTCCTTTGTCTGTACTCATGTCCTACTGTGAAGCTACCATCTCTTGCTGTACATAAAATTTGTCAATATATCCCCTCTTTATATACAGTGTTGTCAGTAGATCCACCATCTGGCAAACTGCAGCAGCACAGTGACACTATCCAAATGTTGCTTTCTTGTGCACACAAGGGAACATAAAAGGCTGAGAGAGGCCAGTTAGTTGAAGTTAGTTTGATCAATCAGTCAATTAACCATGTGAGACATTTCACTTATGTATGTGGATTCTAGCTTACATACTTCACAGTTGTCTCCCTACCCAAAATAGCAAATCCAACTACTCCAACAGATTTCAGACCAGTTTAATAACCTTTGTTCTATTAGAAAAGTCTTTGAAGGAGTTGGTTAATCTCAAACAACAGAACACAGCAGTAAGCTTATTATCTGACTCGAAACATGCTTTTTGCCCCTTGTGGACCAAGTCATGGCTGAAAAAAGTGCATGGACCATTGAAGTTATCTGGTTAACAAATCATATAATTAAATAAACAAATGAATACTTAAATAAGTACATCCACGTACAACATCAAAGCAGGTTTGCCTATCAAAATTAAGTTTTACTTGAAAATGTCAAGTCATCAAGGGGAAACTTGCAGAGTATTATTGCTAATCATGACACTGCTTCTGAGTTACTCCAACAACTCATTGCAGACTCTTCCTGGTAATTATGACACTAGTTCTAAGATAGTCCAATAACTAACTGCACAATATTCCTGGTAATCATGACACTGGTTCTGAGTTACTCCAGTAATTCACTGCAGAGTATTCCTCGTAATCTAGACACTGGTTCTGAGTTACTCCAGTATTTCACAGCAGAGTATTCCTGGTAGTCATGACACTGGTTCTGAGTTACTCCAGTAATTCACTGCAGAGTATTCCTTGTAATCATGACACTGCTTCTGAGTTACTCCAATAACTCACTGCAGACTATTCCTGGTAATTATGACACTAGTTCTAAGTTACTCCAATAACTCACTATTCCTGGTAATCATGACACTGGTTCTAAGTTACTGCAGTAATTCACTGCAGAGTATTCCTTGTAATCAAGACACTGGTTCTGAGCTACTCCAATATTTCACTGCAGAGTATTTCTGGTAATCATGACACTGGTTCTGAGTTACTCCAGTAATTCACTGCAGAGTATTCCTTGTAATCATGACACTGCTTCTGAGTTACTCCAATAACTCACTGCAGAGTATTCCTGGTAATTATGACACTAGTTCTAAGTTACTCCAATAACTCACTGCAGAGTATTCCTGGTAATCATGACACTGGTTCTAAGTTACTGCAGTAATTCACTGCAGAGTATTCCTGGTAGTCGTGACACTGGTTCTAAGTTACTGCAGTAATTCACTGCAGAGTATTCCTGGTAGTCATGACACTGGTTCTAAGTTACTGCAGTAATTCATTGCAGAGTATTCCTGGTAGTCATGACACTGGTTCTAAGTTACTGCAGTAATTCACTGCAGAGTATTCCTGGTAATCATGACACTGGTTCTGAGTTACTCCAGTAATTCACTGCAGAATATTATTGGTAATCATGGCACTGGTTATAAGTTACACCAGTAATTCACTGCAGGGTATTCCTGGTAATCATGGCACTGGTTCTAAGTTACTCCAATAATTCACTGTTGAACCATTTGTAAGCAATAAGTCATGCCTGACTTTGACCAAAGATGAATATAATTACAGTGGGTATAACTTCCTATTATAATGAAACTGAAGTAAGTAAATATGGAATCAACCAGTTGGTCCACAACTGACAACTTAGGCTGTGTCAGCTAACAAGTGGACATTCTGCATATAAACAAGTATACAGCACAGGAAAGGCTTCACTGACCACTAGCACATGAAAGGCTTCACTGACCACTAGCACATGAACAGCTTCACTGACCACTGGCACATGAAAGGCTTCAATGACCACTAGCACATGAACAGCTTCACTGACCACTGGCACATGAAAGGCTTCAATGACCACTAGCACATAAATGACTTCAATGACCACCTATAACAGACCTAGGTAATTTCTAACAAGTGAGCTATTTTTGTCAAGTGGTGGACAAGATTGGTTCTACTTCACTGGTCTTACAAATGGTGCATTTCAGCCCTGTTCCAATAGTCTTATCAGAGACATGCATATCCCTTTATGCAAGGGGAATGGACCAGGCAAGAGTGCCTTTTTGTTCACCCACTTTGTTTCTTTTAGGAAACAAACCACTGTCTCATTTAATGTGATCGTGTCGTGTATGTTTGCATGAAAACAGCAGGGATGGCACCCTGAGGTCTTATGAGCATTGATGGCAGTGATTCTTACAAAAAACAAAAAAATACAATGACGGCTCACTGCAAAGAATGAAAATAAATCAATCAATAAATAAAACATAAGTCCACAGCCATCCTTGTGGACTGCTTAAGTCCAGACAGTTTCCCTTAGTGAGACACAAACCCTGTATCTTTTGTCTACAAGGTAGCCACCTTAACCATTATACCAACTCTGATCACATCGAAATAATGTACTGCTTGGAGGAAGTAAATCCGTGTATAATGTATTAATAAATACTTCACTCTGTGAATGAGCTGCAGACTTCTTCAGCACAATGAACATTTCAAATATACCTGTTTAAATAACTTCATTAAAACCACGTGTTTAAATACACCACTCACAACAAAGATGCACACAATTACCACTGTAATAAGAAAAGTTGAAAAAAATTTGATAAATATCTGAAAACTGAAAAAGAAATCAAGTTTCATACCACTTTTCAAAAAAAATGACATAATGTTATTGGCAGTCCTCCAAATTACTTGCTGTAGGTATGTGCATTGTATGTGGCTACGTGTGTGTGTATCCTGTGAGGGGTTGGTGACTTGTTCAATATTACTTTCATTGCTTTGTGTCCAGTGAATGTCGGGACCAACCCAGGCTCCCCACAACCCTACACTGGATTAAGCAGGTTCTCAGAGAACTAATAAATAAATGAATGAATGAATGAAGATTGTCCAGTTATCCTTTCAGTTTCCAGATTTATATGATATGAAAAGGTGCACTAAACAGCAATTATTAACCCTAAGAGATAAGCAGAGCTCTGAGGTAATGGAGTATATAAAGCTAAAATAAATTTGCTTCTACATACAAAAGCTCATACTGTAAATAGGGGGTGCTTTAGGAAATCAGAGCAACCTCCTGTACCCCAATTCTTCATATACCAATAAACAGAGAAGGGAAATGACTGGTTGTTCACAGAACCTTAAAAATAACAATAAGTGAATAAATAAAATTCATTGTACAATTTTTAAAACTGAAAGGAAACATAGGCACATAAAGCTACGTCCACTGCACTTTCCACACTAAACTCAGCAGTATGTCATCACCAAGAAAGGTATATTTTTAGAATTTAGAAGAAGGTCTACAAGAAATAAACAATCTGAATAGATGCTAGGAAGTGGTGCATCTCTGCTTATTCAAGTCACCATTTTTCACTGAGAAAATGGGAAGCGCATGGAAGAAGATCACAGTGAATGTCTATAAGAAGCACTGGAGGGGGCTGAGGGTGTATTGAACAGCCATGAAGGAATTTAAGTTACACAGAAAAGAACATAATTATTTAATAATTTACAATCAGATGGTTGATGAAATAAACTAATATACTTACATACATAGAAAACATGCAAAAATGTTTCTTTTCAAGAGACAAAAGTAATGTACAGATCTTAGGCCAGATTCAGGAAATACAATTGCACTTAACTTCAAGGGTAACATGTGGTTAAGTACAAAGGGGAAGTATGTGAAAGAAACTTACAATGGCTGCAACTGCCTATTATAAACTGTTTGGTGCTCAGAGTCTATGAGTTTCATTCAGTTTGCCTTTGCAATTACATGGCCACTGACCCACTGCTCATCAGTTCCTACCCACCACCTCGCATGGGTATAACGTCAGGCAGCTGAGACAACTGGCACTCCGAGTGAGTGAGCGCTGTGCTAAGTTACCTTGTGGCTTAACATAGCTTTGCTGAAACTCCTCACTACACTTGAGGGATAAATGTAGCGTCTTTTTGAAGCATTATTTATAATTAGCTGTTTCATGCTGGTACAACAAATACCTTTGCCAACACACAGGAAAAGTTTCTGTTTTTTAAACCCATCACAGATTTGTCATCAGAAATGATTCCCTGAAAAATTTCAAACAGGACAAAAGAGTATGTAATTCCACAATCACACAAAAATAGCCATGCTGTTTCCAAGTATGGTTTTATTACTGCTGCTTCATTTGTTTAATTTTATACTTTTTACATAGTGAAACCTTAGTCTATTTTTTAACAAAACAATAATAACAAATATTACCCAATAAGTCCCTAAGGCAGTACATAAAAATTTACACCGGTGGTTTCACCTAGGTCCTTCTTAGATAGGGGCGGCCGGAGCTGATCTTAGATTTAAGGGCAAATATAGACTATATATCTTGGTCCATAAGGGAACAAGGGTACAATATGGCTAGGCTTGTAGAAGCCTTAGGGTCAATAGCCAAATAATCTCCTATGATCCTATATCAAGACAGTACTTAAAAGAACAAAATCATATTAAATACATTAATGAGTACCTTTGTATACATCATGATTCCGTAACCATTACGCATTTTTAAAATCTTGCCTTTGAGAATTCATCAAGTACCTAAAAGATGGTTCTGTTACTAATAAACTTCTTCTAGTTTTGATTGCTACCATTAGGGGTTGTCACAGCAGATCATCAGTCCACAGAATGAGTGGCAGTACAGTTTTACGGTGTCAAGGGGCCAGCCCGGTGCCCAACCATCTTCTGAAGACACACACACACACACACACACACACACACACACACACACACACACACACACACACACACACACACACACACACACACATTAGAATGTCCAATCCACCTGCAGCATGTCTTGGGAATGTGGGAGGAAACCCATGCAAATGCAGGGAAGACATGCAGACTACACATATAAGGCACCCCAGCTGAGAATCAAACCAGAGAACCTCTTGTTTTGAGGCGACAATGCTAACTGCTGCACCACTGTGCTGCCCTTCTATTACTAATAAACTCATGTAAAATACAGTTAGGTAAACTAATTTTAAGCTGTTGTACAAATCTTTATTATTTAGATTGCAAGCACATACTTATACACAAATATACATTTCAAAGGTTCAGAGGAAGTACTTGGCAAGCTCCCCTGAAGAGCAATTTAAAGCCTAGCTAATAACCTGTCATCAAACCCTATACCTTGTGTTTACGAGCTGAAGATGCTATAACTATTATACCAAACTCACCCACCCACATAAAAAATAGTAAATGTAATTTAAATACCACCAAGGATACTTTTACCTAAACGGCACATTCTGTATCGCAGATTATGATCTAAACATTTTTTTGT